>NC_080781.1:87453418-87566778 GCF_020826845.1 Diceros bicornis minor | reverse complement strand
ACACCATTCACCCAGGTCATCAGGAATATGCTGATGAGAGGGGCATCAGCATCACTAAGAAGTTCAGTGATAGGTCTCTTATGCAGACCAGGGATGATGGTAGTAGAGGTGGTCACAGTGCTAGGCTTATTAATATTCATAGGAATGATAGGGCCCTGAAGGAAGAGAATGGGGCAGGGCTTAAGTGTCAAAAGTCAAGAGGCAACAATTACTGTAACAACCAGTAATGTTAAACAGGCAACCAAGGTAGCTTTACTCACAGGGAGTTTTGAATTTGGTTAATAGAGGCAGGTGGATGAATATATGGGTGCAGATACAGAGTGTGAAGATTTTTGAATCATGTGTTAATGCTCACCAGAACCATCCATCACAGAGAGGCAATGAATAACCAAGTACTCAAAATGACTATATCAGTTGATATTAACTAGCCTTCATCATCAGCTAGCCCAGAACTGGCACAATGGGCACATGAACATAGAGGCCACAGTGGCAGAAACTGCATATGGACCTAACAGCATGGACTCCCACTTACCAAAGCTAATCTAACTACTGCTGCCTCTGAATGTCCAACCAGTCAGAAACAGGAACCAATATGGAACCCCCTATATGGTATTATTCCTCAAGGAAACCAAATTGAATACATCAGGTCCCTTCCAACTTGGAAAGACTAGCAGTTCATCTTCACAGGAATAGATAGCTATTCTGGGTATGAGTATGCCTTTCCTGCTAGCAGAGCCTCAGCCTGAACTACTGTTAAGAGGCTCTACAGGATGCCTGCTCCATAGGCAAGAAATCCCATATACCATAGCATCTGACTAGAGGACCCACTTCAAAGTGAAAGAGGTATAATAATGTGATCAACATAACACACCATCCAGAAGTAGCTAACCTCAGAATTCTAAACTGGGTTTATAAAGGTGCAACATGAAGCGTTAAATCAAACTCTGAAAGAATGGGGTGTCATCCTTCAAGATGCACAGTATTCAATAAATCAGACACCACTTATGTCCCCATTAGGAAGAATACATGGGTCCCAGAACCAAAGGATAGATTCAGGAGTGGCCTCACTTAACGTCACTCCCAATGGCCTATTAGGGGACTTCATGATTCTTGTCCCCACAACTCTGGACTCTTCAGGGTTGGAGACCCTGGTCACCAAAGAGGATATTCTCTTGCTGGGGGACACAGTGAATGTTCCATTGGACTATAAGGTGCAGCTGCTGCTAGGGCACATTTACTTGCACTCAGAGAACATCAGGCAAGAAAGAGGAGTCACTATCTTGGCAAGTGTCATCGAGTCTAAACAACAGAGCTTCTTTTATGCAATGGGTACAAAGAGAAACGTATGAGGAAACCAGGTGACCCACTCAATTCCTCCTTTCACATCCTTGACCCATCATAACTGTGAACAGACAAGTACAGAGACTGAAGGCTGAGGAGAGCATGGTCATCAAGGGTACAGACTCCTTGAGAATGAAGGTTTGGACCCCACCACTAAGACCTACCAAAGTGATAGTTGAGGGTGAAGGGACTTTAGAATGGATAGTGGAGGAGGGATAGAATGAGTTCGAGTTGTGGCCCCAAGATCAACTGCAGAGTTGGGTGCTGTAGCTCATTTCACTAACCTCTGTATTCTGTTTCCCCTCAGAAAGAAAGGCCCATAGAAACCACAGATGAGCTACTTCCCAGAATTGTGTGGAGAAATAAAGCTGTGTGGGGCAGGGGATTGACTGTGGTAGCCATGAGAATACATGTTGTAGACCTCTTACCATGGGGTACAATATTGACTGTAAGCTCCATTTAGTATTCCCTGAAATCTGTCACCACGTTTAGGCCAAAACCACATTTCCCACGGAATGTTCCCAGCCAATGACTGAGTGTGGATGAAATATTAAAGCAGGCCTTTTCCTGAGAAACGTGGGCCTCTTCTAATGGGCTGCTTTGGCATCAGGATTTCTTGACAGGTTTGCTGAACTTTCCTTAGAACTGCACTGCAGTTGAAGATGCTTCCACTTGACCTCCCTTCCTTTCTTGCTTCTTTCTTTCACTCACAGTCAGACTTGCATAGTCTGTCAGTTTTCCTATGGACTGTCAGTTCTCCCAGCCTCTACCAGCTCCCTTTTCATTTCTGCTAAGGGGTGTTCCCCCTGATAAATTTCTTGCATGTTTGATTCCATCTTGGTGTCGATTTCTCAGAGGACCAGGAGTAACATATTGTGTAACCAATAGGATATTGCAGAAATGATGGAGTGTGACATCTGACACTAGGTCAAAGCAGGCATTGTGGCTGCCACCCTGCTCTCTCTTGGATCATTTATTCTAAAGAATCCAGTTGCCATATCATGAGGATACCCTAACAGCCTTAAAAGAGATCCATATGGGAAAGAACTAAAGCCTCTCATCTAGAGCTAGCATTAATTTGCCAGCCATGTGAGTAAGCCATCTTGGAAGAGGATCCTCCAGTCCCAGTCAAGCCTTCAGATGACTGCAGCCCCAGCTAACACCTCGACTGCAGCTTCATGAGAGATCCTGATCCAGAAAGACCCAGTTAAAGCACTCCCAAATTCCTGACCCAAAGAAACTGTGTGCAACAATAAATGTTTTCATCATTTTAAGCAGCTAAATTTAGGAATAATCTGTTTTGCATTCAATAAATAACTAATATACACCTTGAGGTGAGATTCTCCTTTTAAAAGTGATATAAATCAATGGCTACATTCAAAAACAAATGGCCATGGATGTATTTTCTTTTTCATGACTAAGGAGGAGAAAAGATGAGTTCAAGGTTACACCATGGTATGAGTTAAAGTCCATAGGCTAATTCCAAATTCAGTGCTCCATTAATGAGTGAGTTCTATGAGTGCTGTTAAAATGGTCTCAGGTAAAATTTAAATATTAGAATTGTGGATGTTTTTCAAATCTTAATGAAGGATAATGTTATAAGCATTCCTGTATATAGTTTCCCATCAAGCCTCGGGCCCTGTTACCTTACGGTTATTCAAGAAGTGTACTCTGAATTTCCAGTAATGATCATATATTATTGATTTCTCAGGAACCAATGCCCTATCAGTAAAACATGTCAGTAAGAAATGATAGCTTAAAGAGGAAGGCATATTATATAGCCTTAGGATGGTAGAGTGAGAGAGAGTGAAACTAATGACTTCTTTGTATTCCTCAGACAGCCAGAGGAAAGCTGGAAAATGGATTTCAGCAGTCTTTACCACTAATCTTTGGTTGGGATGCTTTAGTGCCAATTCCCTCTATCACACAAAACCTTTTATATATCCATCGGATATAGGAAAAAAGTCACATTTCATACTCAGAATTGATTGTTGCCATCTGGAAAGAATAGTGAAAGTATAGCAACACTGCAAAACTTCTAAATTTAAAAAATCACAATTTTAGTATAATTAATATATAAATTATTGATATTTTAATGAATGTTTTAAAATAGCTCTGAATGATTAGGAGTCATTACCAACTTATGGAACCTCTGCTATTTTTATTCTTAATTTAGCCATTTCACCTTAAGCAGTAGTTCTCAGTGGGGAGAGGGGATTTTGTCCCCTAGAAACTTTTGTGAACATCTGGAGATATGTTTTGGTTGTCATAGCTGGGGAGGGAGTGCTACCAACATGTAGTAGGTAGAAGCCAGGGATGCTGACAAATATACTACAACACACAAGACAGCCCCTCCACAGCAAAGAATTATCTGGCCTAAAATGTCAACAGTTCCCAGGTTGAGAAACCATAAATTAGAGTCTAAATACTTTCTTTAAGCTGTTTTTGAAAGTAAGTCCAAAAGCAAAGTTTATTCTCAATTGAGTATTAGTAATTTAGCTGACAAGTATTCCATAGATTAAAAAGGCAAACGAAAGTTATGACTACTAAAATAGTTAGATAAAAATGTTCAACACCCTGGCAGAAGTTGAAATATATGTTAAATGAATGAAGAACTAAAATGAAAAGAAAATATCAGCTGATTTTTGTTGTTTTAACATGTCTGTATCAGTTTACCACAAACTTTGTGGCTTAAAACAACACAAATTTATTTCTTATAGTTCTGTAGTTCAGAAGTTTGACCCAGATCTCACTGTGCTAAAATCAGGGTGTTAGCAGGGCTGTATTCCTTTCTGGAGGCTCTAGGGGGAAATCTATCCTTGCCCTTTCCAGCTTCTAGATATCTTGGCTCATGACCCTCTTCCTACATCTTCAAAGCCAGCAAAGGCAAGTCAAGTCCTTCTCACATAGCATCACTCTGACCACTTCTTCTGCCTTTCTCTTCTACTCATGATTACATTGGTCCCACCCAGATCATCCTTAATTCTCCTTTGCCAGGTAAGGCCACATATTCATAGGTTCAGGGGATTAAGGTATGGACATCTTTGGAGGGGACATTATTCTGCCTGCCACAATATCTATAGAAAAGTGAAATATTAGAAGGTTCAGCATTTACCAATGAGTATAAGAGAAAGGCAGTCTGTGTTCAACAAACTCGGGCTTAATTAGCTGTTTTGATATTATAGTCAAACACCAATGTATCATCCTTGATCTTATTAACTCCTTAGTTATAAATCCAATCAACTCTTTCTCACAGGGAGATATACACTGTAACTTATGTGTTAAGTACCAATGAATGTATACTACAGATCCAGTCTCTATATCATGTTGCAACTAGAAACTATCTTCAATGTTTGAACTTAGTCCTCTATTTTGCTCTAAAATTTGCTGCTGCTGTTATATTTTTTCTCTATCTCTATCGTATGAGTTTGTGTAAGTTCATCACATTAGAGAAGTTGATACTACCTGAAAAATCCCTCTGGGCTGCCTTGTATTTCTGGAAATAATCCCTGCAACATCTCTTTCTGTTATATTGGTCTCCGTGGACCTGAAAATATTACAAAGGTGTTTTTACTAAGGGGAAAAAAGTCATTTGTTACTGACTGAGATCTATAATTATAAGAAAAATATCAGAGAGGCAAAGAAATGTCTGTGGTGTAAAATGACTATAACTTTTACCAAGTTCCAGGTCTGTACACAATTTCCTTCTTCTTACACATCAGATAATCTAACACCAGATGGCTCAGGATGATTATTATTGGTAGGTTATTGGGTGATCTCAGTACAAAAATTACCATATCAAAAACAAATTGTCTAGGTCCAGGATAGAGAAAAGTTCTTAGGCACTAATCCCCCCTTAACTCAAAGAGTCACTGCAAAATGGATGAAGTGACAGTCCTCACCATTTAACCATTTGTCTGTCTTGAAAGGATGACTCCGACTTTTAAGGATGAATTCTTGACTTTAAATATCATAAGCAACTATCATTAAGAGTTTTAATGTGTTCTGTAAACCATTTTGAGTCTTACAGAATAAAAATGGTTGTCCAAAAACACCAGGTGCTGTCATAAACTCAGCCCCAAATATACTTACCATCAACAGAGACATAAACAAAATCATAGCTACGGTATTAGTGTCAGAAGTTTATTTGGCATGCATCATCACAAATCTCTTAATTCACTCATATTAGTAAAGAGACATATTGCTCATAAAGGTTTATGACATGATTTACATTCATATATAGGGCACTTGGTGGTTAGACTTTTTTTATAACAGAGAATACTCAACAGGGCATAAGCGCTAATACTGATAGATACTTTTATAGCATCTGCCTCTGTGTACATACACTGAATGCAGTGATTAGGAACATGTTGGAAGAAAACATGCACACTTCATTATCTAATATAATTGGTGTTGGGCATACGACCTAAGCTAGTTTTTATCATACTGTCAGAACCAATGAATATCTAAGGCAGTTTCAAACTGAAATAAATGCGCTTCAGCAATAACTGCTTCAGGAGACTGTGACTTTATGTAATTCGATATTTCTATCTTGGAACAATTATGTTAGCAGCAAGTTGTTCTTACCTTGGCTAGACAGCATGACATTGGTGTCATCTATTCTGTCAGAGCGACCTTCTGGAGATATTAGTAGGTTTGTCAAGGCCATTTGAGTGATCAACTTTTGACCTCTCTGGAAGAAGTCTTCACTGAACCAAATCATTTCTGTAATCATTGGTGTTAGCTCAGAGAAAAGTTTAAGGCTAAGGGCCAAAAATTTGTGAGATAGTTTCCATTTTAGGAAATAAATCTGTAACTCCCAAATGGCATTGCCTGCCAACTTACTTCAATTGCAATTGGCCAATTACCAGTTACCCTTTCATTAGGACCTTGTAAAAAAGACAGAACAAAGGACTGATACCATTGCCTGAATAGGTCTGATTTTGACACAGATTCTATGTGATATAGCCATTAAAAAAATAAGCTGATACTCATTATTTTGGCCTTATTTTATGTTTGCTGCTTTATCAAGAAGATAAACTATACTAGGAAAAAAATCTTGATATTTCATTGATTTAACGATTTCCATTTAGTCATCTATGATTTCTCCAATAAGTATTTGGATTTAGTTACTTTTCCCCTTAACTACAGGTATGTGATAAGATTATATTAGAATTTGAATAAGTATTTAAATATTCATGTATTCTTAAAAGAGAATGAAAGATTCAGATCAGAACAAAAGATTGAAATTTTTGTTTTCCCAACTATTCTTTCTTGGCACATAGGCCAGTATCAATTTATGTCTCATATTGACATTACCCAATATTTATTTCAACTCTCCTCATTATGTTGCCTATTTTTCTCATTAAAATGTAAAACATATATAAACATATATAGTGCCCATTATAGTGCCTGACATATAGTAGGTGATCAACAAATTTTACCTATTTTTATTTTTATACATCTATATACAGCCTTAAATTAGACACGTCTTACTAGATGATTCATATAGAGAGTAAATGCCTTGTAACATTACCATATTATTTACTCTTAAACACGCCATATATATCATTTTCCTGAATATATCTAGAAAGGGTGTTTTGAATGGAGGTAAGAAAATAACAAAACACTACCATTTATTAAGTGCTTACTCTATTAAACATTGTGGTAAGCCCTTCACATCCTGCTACAGACTGAATGTTTTGTGTTCCCCCCAAATTCATATATTGAAATCTTAATCCCCAATGTTATGGTATTTGGAGATGGGGCCTTTGAGAGGTAGTTAGGTCATGAGGGTGGAGCCTTTGTGATGGGATTAGTGCTCTCATAAGAACAGACAGAAGAGGGCTTGCTTCATCTCTCTCTGCTCTCTGCTATGTGAGGATACAAAGAGAAGATGGGCTTCCACAAACCAGGAAGAGACACAGGATCTGCTGACACCTTGATCTTGGACTTCTCAGCTTTCAGAACTATGACGAATAAATGTTTGTTGTTTAAGCCACTCAGATTATGGTGATTCTGTTATAGCAGCAAAAACTAACTAAGACACATACATTATGTCATTCAGTACTCACAACAAAATTCAATGAGTTTGCTCTTATTATTAATGCCATTTTACAGATAAAGAAACTGAAGTACAGAAAACTTTAATAGTATGCTGAGGATCACACAATTTGATCACTGAGCTGAACATGTGACATGAACTCTTGCCCATATGACCTCTGAATCAAGCCAACCCAAGAAGAAAGTCTAACAACCATAGCCACCTTTTTCAAATCACATCTGATAAATCATATTATAATCTAAAGTGACCAACACTCCCAACTTCTCCATCAAGTTAGGATAACATTAATGTTGGAATAGAAAGACAAGTCAGAGCGTGTCTTTTATTTTTAATATGCCTTGGTTGTCCCTAGTGGGGTGCTTTTTACACAGAAGTGTTTCAATAAGTTTGTGTGTCTGATAACTTTTAGGGCAGAAGTAGGCTCTATCAGACAGACAAAACAATGTATTGAGTACTCACTCTATTCACAGCCCTATAATTAACCCTGTGGGAAGGAATAAGGAAAGTATAGACACGGTTTGCATCTATTTGTATAAATCCAACCAATTTTACTGAAAGAAAATTGTTGGAAACATTTCCCAAATATTCGTTTACTTTTAAGGCACTAAAAATATGTTATCCAATATGGTAGCCACCAGGAACATTTGGCTATTGAGCACTTGAAATGTGGCTAGTGCCACAGTCAAAATAGTAATGTTTTGGATATATCAGGTTTAACAAAGTACAAATTAACTTACAATTAATTTCACCAGTTTCTTTTTATGTTTTTTAAAGTGGCTACTAGAAAATGTAAAATTACATATGTGACCATGTTATATTTCTATTGGACAGTACTATGACTAAAACATGATATACAGCATGTAGAATTTTATTTTTGATATTTGTGGGGTGGTAATTTCAAGATCAGTGCTTTCCTGGGTTTTTTTTTTTTTTTACTCACTCTAAGCCTGTGTGGGCATGATTGGATAATATTCATTAGTATCTCTTATGCATTTTGTAATAACTTTATACTCTTCATCATGTGCTATTTTCCAGAGAATTAGCCTTTTCTTCTATTTGTGGAACTCTCAATTACTACTAATCAGGAAAAGCAAGGGAAGAAGGCAAGTGTCTTAACTACTTCAATCAGGTACTGTAACGCTCTTCAACATTGGTCTTAGCAACATATTTTCAAGCACCATGTCTGACTCGGCAAGAGAAACAACAGAAAAAATAAACAAATGGAACTACATCAAACTAAAAAGCTTCTGCACAGCAAAGGAAACCATCAACAAAACGAAAAGACAACCTAACAATCGGGAGAAGATATTTGTAAACCATACATCTGATAAGGGCTTAATCTCCAAAATATATAAAGAACTCATGCATCTCAACAACAAAAAACTACCAACCCAATTAAAAAATGGGCAAAAGACCTCAACAGACATTTCTCCTAAGAAGATATACAGATGGCCAACAGACACATGAAATGATGTTCAAAATCATTAACTATCAGGGAAATGCAAATCAAAACTACAATGAGATATCACCTCACGCCCTTCAGAATGGCTATAATTAACAAGACAGGAAACAACATGTGTTGGAGAGGAGGTGGAGAGAAGGGAACCCTCATACATTGCTGGTGGGAGTGCAAACTGGTGCAGCCACTATAGAAAACAGTATGGAGATTCTTCAAAAAATCAAGGATAGAACTACCATATGATCCAGCTATTCCACTGCTGGGTATTTATCCAAAGAACTTGAAAACACCAATGCGTAAAGACACATGCACCCCTGTGTTCATTGCAGCGTCATTCACAATAGTCAAGACTTGGAAGCAACCTAAGTGCCCATCAAGGGACGAATGGATAAAGAAGATGTGGTATATATACACAATGGAATACTACTCAGCCATAAGAAACGATGAAATCCAGCCATTTGTGACAACATGGATGGACATTGAGGGTGTTATGCAAAGTGAAATAAGTAAATCAGAGGTAAAAGGTCAAATACTGTATGATTTCCTTCATTAAGTAGTAGATAATAACAACAACAAACAAACACATAGAGACAGAGATTGGATTGGTGGTTACCAGAGGGGAAGAGGGGGAGGAAGGAGGGCGAAAGGGATAATTCAGCACATGTGTGTGGTGATGGGTTGTAATTAGTATTTGAGTGGTGAACATGATGTAATCTATGCAGAAATAGAAGTATAATGATGTACATCTGAAATTTATACAATGTTATAAACAAATGTTAATGCAATAAACAAACAAACAAAAAAAAGGATAACCCAAAAAAAAAAAAAATCGGTTACTGTAGATTTTTAATAGAGAGGCTGGAATCTTACATTCACTTCACTACTGAACAGTCCTGATCCCTAAGCCAGCCTTGGTTTTGCTAATTTATGACAGAAAATTGATTGTTCTTTCAGATATGCCATGATCAAGTCATGCTGTTTTGCCTAATTATAAGTGGAACATAGTAATTATGAAAGGGAGAGAGCAATTGTTTTAACTGAATCCTTATTCTCTTGCTTTCTCAATGGGGATACAACATATAACACAACTGAACAGTTTAAACTTCTTCATGTTATTTTTGACTCTATTTCCTTCAGGACAATAGTCAATTATATTCATTATATTGAAGGATATAACTTGGTTTAATAGAAGTTTCAAAAAATCAGGGCACCGTATCATCACACACTATATTTATTGAGAACTCTGAATGTGCCAGGACCAAACAACAGAAAAGAACACACCGGGATGTTTGAAATTTGGAGTGTAGGTGTAAATTCAATAAAGACAAAAATATGAGTAGAAACCTCAATAAAATGCACAACTCCATGAAATAGTGTAAGGTAGTAGTTGGGAGCATAGACTTAGGAGTCAAAATATTTGAGTTTTACTGCAGGCTCTACCACCTCTTGTCTGACCTTTGGCAAGTTACTTGTCTATAAAATGTGTTTAAAATTTCTTATCTGTCAAATCATGTAAATAATAGGACCTACCTCTGAAGTTTACTGTAAAGATTAAATGAGACAATATATATAATAGGGCATATGAAGCATAGCACCTGGCCAAAATGTATTCCTTACTAGATGTTACCTATTATTTCTATTATTATTATTATTCAATAAAAAGGGAACATGGATATAGTACATTTCAAACTATATATAATGTGATCAGACCAGGACTGTAACTGGTTAGCAGGAAATAGCTTCACTTTGATATAAATATATCTAAAACAACTCTCCGAATTCTTATATCTTGTAGATCTTAAACTATACAACCCACGACCTGATTATTCACTGACTTGTATTGTTCTCTACTTGTTTAATTTATGTATGTTTTTTTTCCAGTCTGTAAGAAGCATCTTAAGAAACATGCTGGGCACACAACAGAGGCATTGCCACCAGTTATTAGTATACTATGATAATCTCCTGAATTCAATTCAAAAGAGCAAAACTTTTCAGCCCAACTCTTAACTTCCTAAATAGATTTTCTCTAGTCCTCCAACATGCATGTACACCCATCTTACTGTAAATATCTCCAATGTGAGGAATCTGACAATCTCGTTTACAAGCTTACAAGCTTGTTCAGTGTTTGAGCTCCCTGCCAGTAAAGATGGTCTTTCTGTTTTGTTAAAATCTATACTTGAAGATAGAAATACATCATTTAATCATCTTTCTTTCCATCCAAATATCTCAAGTCTTTTCCTGCTGTGTTTCTTTTAATACATTGTCTAACTACTTTCCTTATGCTTTGCTTTTTGGTCTTCTACTACCTAAAACTCCTCATTGCATTTTATTCATTTTTCATTTGTTTTTGACATAGCTAACATATTTTTGAGGATTATTTTATATTTGGATTTTTGGCACTGGCCAAATCTGACAGCAGCTATACACTTAATAAATATTTCTTCTTTTATCCATTTCTTCTACTTTATGAATTATAGACAAGATCCTCATGAATGCTTAAACTTAAATTATTAAAGCAGAGGTCTCATGTTTTAGTGTACATGTAAACTATCTGGAAGTATTGCTAAAATGCAGATTCCTGGTCCCAATCCCCAAGGATTTTGACTCAAGTTTAGACTCAGTCCCAGAAATCTGCATTTTAATAGGCAGCCTGCAACCAAATTTAATGCAGGGAAGTAATTAATGCAAGGAAGACATTTTGAGAACCCATACTTTAAAAAGCACTATCTCCCAAAACATGCCAAGTTCAAGAAAGCAAATACACACGCACATATTAACCATATAAGCCTTTCTTTCTCATGCTTTTGCTTACACTATACTCCCCTAGAATTCATTGGCAACTACTTTAGTGTATAAAGGAATCCATACTTCTCCAATGCCCTGATTTTTCTTTTATTTGAAAAATAAAAATAGAAAACAAAAAAGAAAAAAATCACAAAAGATCTTGATTGATTTTTGGGGTTTTTGTTTAGATTTAGTCTTGGTTTAGGCTTTATATTTTTTGTTTTTTTTTGGCCAACATTTAATGATTACTTACTATTTGCAAGGCATCATGCTAGGTGATTGACTACATATGATATCACATTTAATCTTCACAACTGTCTTATAAAGTGTGTGCTGTTATAAGCCCTGTTTTATAGACAAGAACTAAGATTAAGCTTACCTTACCCTACCTGAACACTCCAAAGTCCCAAACCACAAAATTGTCTAGAAATGTATCTTTTACCACAAACATCATGATACCCAACATCCCTCGGTCCTAAATCAGTGAAAGTAAACTTCCAGTACATTTCAGGATTTCAGTACAGGAATGGGAGAGAAAAATAAAACAAACAACAAGACAAAACCAGCCATGTTATAGAATATTTGTTAAATCTGGTGTATAAAAACTCACTCAGCTTGAGAACAGTCATAGATGTGTATAAAGAAAGTTTGTTTCTTTAGGGTTCTAAAACAACAAACTAAGAGGAACTTGATTTCAAATCAAATTATTAAATTGATTAAATAAATGTTTTTTATTCTCAATGCATGGGTCAAATCCATATAAAAGTAACTCTGACAATTCATACCTTTTAAATTATATTGTAATTTTGTGGCATTGAACATAGTTTGCAACAAGCAGGCTAATGTGAGAATCTTATCTAGTATATCTTCATATTGTGTGGAAAACTTTCTTTGGTTGTAGTTATTTATGTAATAACGGGATTTAAGCTATATCTTTGTGACTAGGAAAATGTGAAATGTTTCTATTAAATTCAGACTAAATCAGAAATGTTAATCTATGGGCTTTAAGCTCAGATGAATAAGTGACTAGTTACATTAAAACATACAGTGAAAATTTTGTTTCCATCAGACAGTTTTGTATGCTTTTGATAAAATAAACCAAAATAAAACAAATAATATTCATCTAACACGAAGACTGCATCACTGTTCCCTTATATGCCATTTGTCTTGAAATTGTAATCTATTATTTTAGTCAAATGGAATAATAATGTTTCAGGATGCTAAACTGATCTCAGCAGCCCCAGCAGGTTGAATCTTTATTATCAGTTAATCATCAGTGGCAATTTTCCACTGAGAAATGAGTCCACTCCTAGTATTTGCAGCATCCAAAAAATGATGAACAGTTTGTTCCATAATTCTTAAGAGAATTTAGTTCTTTACTAGCTATTCCTTTCTTTGATACATTTTAATGTTATCTAGTTGAGTGGTCAGAGTAAGTGATGCTATGACCTTTCACATATGATTTTTTTTAACCAGAAATATTTTTCACTTGAATGGAAATGATTCTAGGGCCTTGGTAACATTTGATGTTTTAAGTAGCTGGAAGATAGGGCCAGTCTCGTGGCCTAGTGGTTAATTTCAGTGTATTCCACTTCGGTGGCCCAGGTTTGCAGGTTCAGATCCCAGGCATGGACCTACACCACTCGTCAGCCATGCTGTGGCAGCGACCCACATATAAAATAGACGAAGTTTGGCACAGATGTCAGCTCAGGGTGAGTCTTCCTCAAGCAAAAAAAGAGAAAGATTGGCAACACATGTTAGCTCAGGGCTAATCTTCCTCAGCAATAAAAATAAAAATAAATAGCTGGAAGACATCATTATAATTTCTTGTGTGTATTTAGTGGTTATTCATTATGGAAAGCTAATAATTATAAAAAATTTTGATGAATATATCTGTACTTTATTATCAGTTGTATTATAACAAGTCATACATTCCCATGTTAAAGAAGAAGGAAAGAATTATTTTTTGGATCCTCATTGATGATTACCAGTGACTAATACAGACTAGAACAACATTGCCAGGTGTAATACATATGGCACTACCAATATATATTGTTGGTGCCTGGGCTCCAGGGCTCAAGTACCCCAAATATCATTCACATAATACACATATTTTTCTACTTTTTCTAAAAATTAAAGGACTGTTATTATTCTCTTGTGCTATACATTTAGGAAAAAGTGCTTTTGTAAATATTTTGCAACAGAATAATTAAATCTAATACTAGAATTTTCTATTTTAAGCAGAGACATCTGCAACATTACTTAAACAGGCATTGAACTGTCACGATGGATGCTCTGTATCATTTGCCAGGTTAAAAAAATCATCAAAATGAGGGCATACTAAACTAAAATGAAAATATCAACATATCAACATTTTTTGAATGGTTGCTGTAAACACTTGGGAAAATCAAGTGTCAAAATCAAGGGCTCTTGAGCCAGCCTTATCTTCAAGAGTGTTTAATACTCAGTAGAGCTCTGAAAAGAAAGAGTTGCTCTTTCAGAGAATCTGCTGGTTATTATGAATTACTGTAATTAAGTTTATTTTCACTTGTGGAATATAATTAAGCCAATATTTTCCTATTGAGAAAAAGTAGCCAAATACATTAATTAAAATAACTTTATTATTCAATTTTGACACTGCAGACTACTAGTATGAAAATACAAAAGAAATTAGGAATCTTTTTTGTGAGAGCCAAACCGGACATTGAACTAAGTGAAAGACCTTTACAGAGAAAATTTTAAACTCAAATCACTTCTGCAAAGGAGTGAAGAATAATAATTATCTGTTGTTTAACAAGTTCTTCAGTGTAGTTATTTACAGTAGTGCTTACTCTTCTCATATGTTAACCAAATCTGTCAACAAGCCACAGTTGTTTGTTAAGTACATCCCTCCATGAAGCGTTTCCCTTTAATCTTTTTACAAACCCACCTGCTTGGCTACCTTCAAAATTATATGTAGCGGGGCCAGCCAGGTGGGGCAAGTGGTTGAGTGCGCGTGCTCTGCTGCAGCGGCCTGGGGTTCACCGGTTCAGGTCCCGGGCATGCACAGACGCACTGCTTTGGCAAACCACGCTGTGGTGGCATCCCGTATAAAGTAGAGGAAGATGGGCACAGATGTTAGCCCAGGGCCAGCCTTTCTCAGCAAGAAGAGGAGGATTGGCAGATGTTAGCACAGGGCTGATCTTCTCACAAAAAAAAAAAAAAATTATATGTAACAAGGTACATAAGAGATCTTCGAGCAAACTTTGAGGTGAATATAACAGAGAATGAGAACAGTTATCCTAACCAGCCCCTTCACTCTTTCGCTTATGCTATACTCCTCTAAAATTCACCAGCACCTGCTTCAGTGTATGAGGGCATTCATGCTCCTCCATATCCATGAACGGAGAAAGAATCAAAAGAGAAGACCAAACAGGGGAGCTTAGGGTTTTTGTTTGTTGTTTATTAGCTTTGTCTTTGCTTTAGGCTTTGCGGTGTTTTTGGCTAACATTTACTGATTATCTCCTACTTGGCACCATACTAGGCCCTTGACTACACATGTTACCACATTTAATCCTCACAAACATCCTATGATGTATGTACTGTTATAAGCCCCATTTTATAAATTAGAACTGTGTTTAAGCTTGCTCTACCCTTTCCGAACATCCCAACGACCTAAAACATAAAATTATCTAGAAATGTTTCTTTTATCCCAAGCATCATAATTCCCAATATCCTTCAATCCTAAATCCATAGAAGGTACATTTCCAGTACATTTTAGCATTTCATTATAGCATGTACTCTCATCTTTGCCTACCCATCTATGTTTTTCAAGATCCACCAGAAAAATAAAATTATAAGTGTAGCCTTAAAATAAGCAAATAAAACAATGTGAAAGCATTGCTACTTCATATGACAGTGGTATGAGTTAAGGCAGACCTTCTTTGTTTGGTTTTCATCTTCATGATTATTAAAGGCAAAGCAAACTTTTAAATTTAACTTTAGCAATCTCTAGTATCCACGATTGAAATAGACCTCCCTAATATATATCAAATGCTAAAAGGAGTAATTATTAAGATCCTCTCTCTTTATGCTTGGCTCAGGTCAGCCTTCAGATATTAATGCTGGATCAAACTTGAGGTAACTTGTGCCCACCAGGAATTAGTCATTAGTGTTGCTATCTCAGTTCCTACTCAATGCCATCCTCAGTCACTATCTCCTTCCCTGTTGGGAAGCCAAAGCACATTGTGCATCCAAGATCTCTCTAGTGTCCATACGTATAAACTATAGGACCTTGGGAAAATTACTTGACTGTTTTGTGCCTCACTTTCCTCATCTGTAAAATGGGCATAATAATAATTCCTGCTTTCTAGAGTTGTTGTGACAAATCAGATAATAAATTTGAAAGCATCCAGCATGCTGCCTGGAAAACATTGTATTCAAGCCTGATCTATTAGGGGATAATCTTACCCAAAATTTGTGCAACACTCAACAACAGGAACTCTAAAAGAATAATTTGCCAAGGTTAAACCATAGCACAACATTGCATTCATAACATTGTTCTTCCTTGCCACCTCTTCACTCTTAATCAAAATGCTTGTTTATCTAGCAAGGGCATACCCACAAAATTCTCTCTTATGCTCAGGAGAGCAGGAATATTAGGTAACTCCTCTCCTATAATTGCTGTGGTCAGTGTAAAACTAGTGCTTGGTTCACATTCCCCAGAGAAGATTCAGCCAAGGAACATGCAGCAGATATCTCTAGAGCAGTATTTTTCCAACGATCATCATTGGATTTCCTGTTGCGTAATCACCTGAGGTACTTGTAAAAACATGCAGATCCCTGGCCTTACCCCAGATTTACTGAAACCACCTCTTGGAGTTGGGTTTGGATAGATATGTATGTGTTTTACAAGCCCTCAGGTGATTCTTATGCATGATATTTTTTGGAATCACTTCTCTAGAGAATACTTTTAACCAGAGGACAGAACCAGGATCATTGATGGTAAGTTCTGTTTGAGGAGAGAAACTTTCAGATACAGATAGCTCTCCATGTGAAGTTTCTAATGAATTTACAGGAGTCAAGTCACACCTGAACGAAATTACCTGCTATGGGTTCATTTGCACTCTGGTCTTTGTAAATCATAGGCACCATGATTTCCATTATGTCAAATTTTAGAGAAGCCTAAAACTTGTGGTTTAAGAAATGAGAAAAAAGTAGATAAAGCAGTGTCTAGAATGCATTGATTGTATTGCTTATCTCAAATTGAGGTTGGATGGAGATGGTTTAGGCAAGTCTTCAGACATTTCCACTTTAATAATTCAATGAGACTAATTCCCATCATTTAGACTTGGAATGATAGTCTCACCTCTGGGAAACCTAGCAAGTGTTATGGAACAATCTACTTCTACAACTTGCCTCAATGCATCCTTAAGAGAGTGAACCATTCTTAGTCTCAAGTTGGGGGCTATACAGCTCAATGTCAAGAGCATAAAGTTCCTAGTCACAAATGTTTTTAAACTCAACAGAGATAATGGAGTCCCACTATCAGAAACAAAGATATGTGCAGTCTACGTGTTAAACTAGTGTGAAATTGAACTTGTAGCAGATACGTGAGATAGGATTATGAGCACTTTGAACCATTTTAAGCAGGCTACAAAAATCCAGAAATTCTTCCCTGGATATTATTCTACAAAATCGGTATGAATTCCTAACTTTAGCAGACATTGGTTGTTTTGGCTCTCCAACACTCATTCACTCTCATTCCAGGAACTATAGCTTAATTTTATTCCGTGCAACTACCCTGCTCTCAGTCCCCACGCTTCCAGTGGATTTGATTCCTTCCTTGGCTTTAGGGTTTGCAGGTGACACAGTCCTGTCCAACAAGATCTTCCCATACCCCTGGCCAGAGTTATTGGTTTAGATATAACCATGAAATTCCATCAAAGTCAATGAGATTTTTGTTAGGACTTCTAAGACAAAGTGGGGTCTTTGCTCACTAGATTTGAAGCTGGGAGAATATAGGCACATCCTGGAACTGATGCCCAAGCAGCCTTGCCTGCCTGACCCAAAAAATTCCTGAAATTTCAGCTACATTAGTCAAAATGTAGCTTTTGACCTAAAACTTTTGACCTAAAACTCTCATAGATTCTATAAAGCTTCACCTATTGTTAATCTTCACTAATGGCACAACTGAATCTGTGAGTCAGGATGATGGCTGCCTGGTTGTGAAAAAACGATTTACCCAACAAACATCTATTTTTTTGTGTGTGTATGAGGAAGATCGGCCCTGAGCTAACACCCGCCAATCCTCCTCTTTTTGTTGAGGAAGACTGGCCCTGCGCTAACATCCATGTCCCTCTTCCTCTACTTTATATGGGACGCCGCCACAGCATGGCTTGACAAGCAGTGCGTCAGTGCGCACCCGGGATCCGAATCGGCGAACCCCAGGCCGCCGCAGCGGAGCACGAGCACTTAACCACTTGCGCCACTGGGCCGGCACCAACAAACATCTATTGAATGCTTGCTCTGTACCAATGCTTTTGAAGGTACCTTATTTGAGCACACCAATGACTTTCACACTGGATTCCACATCAGAGTTCTTGCAAATGTTTTATTCTAATACACTTTTAAAAAATAATATTTTATTCAGTTGAAAACCATACCAAAAAGCACAAAAGCACACTTGAATGAGTTGTTTGTATATACCTGATTTGAATGCACTAGAAGTTACCAATGCATTAATAATGCTGTTTGTTCAATTCATTTTTGTGTACTTCTACTATCACTTGGAATATATTAAAAAGTCTTATAAACATATTATTAATTAGGAAGGTGATAGCTCTGCACCAGTCTTTTTTTTCTAAATTCAGTCCCTGAATATCCATGCACTATAAAATTGTTCAAGCACGTGCACTATTAAAGGATATGGTCAGCATTCACAGGTAAGTGCCAAGGAAGGCTCAGTTCATCTGTTTTAGGCACAGAATACATGCTCTCCTTACATATATTGTTGTGTAGTTAAAAGTAAATGTAAAACATATCATAATAATACTATTTTACACTTAGTTTTAGCTGATAAGTTGTTTTGAGGTAGTTTGTAGTGGAAATAAGTATGATAAGAAGTGGAAGTTATCATCACACCTAATAATGACAATGATAACATTTATCAAGTGTTTATTATGTATCAGGTACTGTCTTGAGTATTTTACATGGATTATTCATTATATCATTACAATACCATGAGGCATTATTGTTTTCATTTCTATGTTGCAGTTGAAAAAACTGAGACTTGTGGAAGTTAATTAAGTTGCCCTTAATCATAGAGATGGCAAGTAACAGAGTTATGGCTGAATTTAAATCCACTTATTCACTCTGCTAGAATGTCCATGCTCTTAATAACTCTGCTATTCTATCTTTAAATAGTTAGAACTTCAATTTTGAAACTTTTAAGGTTCCAGATCAGTTTACATGATTTCAATGATTTACAACTTGTTCATGTAAATGAGGATTGTCTAAATAACTTAAAAAAAAAAAGAAAATATGCACAAATAAACTGAATGCTGACACTGATATAAGACTGCTACCATCATCCATAGGTTTGGATTTACAATTTCAGTGTGCATCACGATAACATCAACGTTCTTATTGGTTGATTTTCTAATAGATGTATGTTGTCAATTTCAACTTTAAAAGTGAACCAAATTAAAATTCCACCTTGTGCATTTTCTTGTATTGGTTTAATATTTTACTTTTTAAAAGGTATTTTAAAGTGCCAATTTTTTTGCATCTTCAGTGCTTAGCACAATTGACACACATAGCAAAACCAAAATAAGTAAGTGTTGAATGCAAGAATAAATGATGCAAGTTCTGGTTTATGCTATTGTATGAAAAATCAAGATCAATTGATAAGAAGTAATAAGAGTATTTACAGGAGTTTCTGGACTTCTTTCTAATGGAATTTGAATCTCATCATTTGACAAGATGGTCCTTTCTCTTGCAGAATCAACATTACGCATCTCTGAATCTGTAGACCAGACATGGGCATAATCTTCTACATCTGACACGAGAGAAATATGCCTCAACCTCTCTGGAGTGTTTCCTATATTGTGTTTCCCCTGACAGCAAAGTGATCTCTACCTATAGTGGACAGCATCTGTATTAGAAAGAGAAACTTTTGTTCTTTTACTATAATGATGCAGCATCACTGGTAGGTCATTTTCATAGGTCATTTTACGTTTCAGAACAATGCTTGTTGGTGCTGAAGAGAACATAACCTTCAAAAATCTTGATAAGTTCATTACATGCTCTAATTTTAGATAAAGTGGGCATGCTGAAAGACATTATTTTGACACATGTCCAGGCCCCATAAATTCCTGGGAGGACAGCATCCCAATAGTTGAGTTAACTAATGCTGTATTTTGTTATTATAATTCAGTCAAGTGGCTTTTATTCTCTGCTTCCCATCTTTCCTTTCTACCCTTTCACTTTGCAGAAATACTTTCTCTTATTTTGAATTCCATGGAGTCAAAATTTATTAAACATTTAGCTTACCAAAGAAAGACATTAATAACTATCCTAGTATGTCTATAAACAAAACACTGGGTGATTTTCAAGCAGCAGCCCAAATGATGAAATGTTTGCACAAATACAGTATAATCACCGTTTGGTATTTATTTCTGCAAATACCAAAGATTGAATCAATATTTTGGCTTTCTCCTTTATTTGTTTTTAAAATTTTTCCTTTGAGTGAGGAAATATAGTATGCTATGTTTACAAAATTTAATTCTCTCTCATTCTTAATGTGCTATCTGGAAATTTCAATGACAATGCACATGCTTTAAACATGTTTGCATTAATTTTAATAATGTACTCATCATAAACAATTTATAAAATGCAGAGGAGTAAAAGAAGAAAATCACCCAATATCACCATCCAAAGATAAACATTATTATATATTTCGGTATAAATTCTAATCTTTATTCCTATAAGTTTGGGGTTATTTTTTAAATTTTGCATACAGTTTTAGAACTTAAGATTTTTTAAGCATTTTTATGTTAATCAATATCCTTATATTCATCAAAAAATCTTTTAGACCTCAGGGAAAAAGCATAGAACTTACCACGTATAAAGATTCAAAGATAAAAGAAGTTTAAATTCATTCACAAAAAAAGAAAAAGGTGGGCGTTCCTAATCAGTGGATAGGTCTTCTTTATGTATGGTTTTAGGGACCCAGGCTTCGACTGTCTTGTCGCTCTGCCACCTTTAATATGCAGCTTCCAATGTTACCCTGGGTGCTGCCATCCCAATCAGTCAAAAGAGGAAAAGATTATGGAAGAAAAAGTGGTTATAGTCTAAGAAACCCTTAAGCAAAACAAAATATATGCAAATAAACTGGATGTTGACACTGATATGACTGCTACTATCCCACATAGGTTTGGATTTAAAAAGACAAGCATCATTTCTGTTCACATTACATATACAAAAACTTAGTCACATGACCATACCTAACTTCAGAGAATGCTAGGAATGTAATCTAGCTTTGTGTTCAAGAGAAAAAAGGGAAATAGTCTTTGGACAATAGCTAGCAATGGTTTTGGGTATTTTCGCCATAAGAATCTTTGCCACAAACAGTTTCACCACCAATATTTTTGCCACACAACTAATTGGCCATAAAGGCAATTTTGCCATAAAAGATAAAATAACTGGTTGATTGACAGTTTTAGTTTCATTTGGTTACAAATGGTTTTCATTTGATTTCATTTGCTTCATATAGTTTTCTTTTGGCTTCATTTGGTTACAAATATGCATCCTAGTATTTGAATGAAACTGATACTTCTCTTAATGAAAAAAAAATTTTACCAAAAAAAGGAAAAAAAAAAAGTGAGATGCTGAATGAGGAGACAAATCAACAAGCAAAAAATAAAAGATTATACTTTTAAAGATAGATTTAAGATTTAAGATAGATAAGATTATACATAGCATTATAGCTATGAATGAAAGACCTGGAAGACAAAGTGCTTAGGAGGTAACAATCCACAAAATAAAATCAGATTTTTGCACAGTACTGCCATGAATACACACACATTTAAATATTCAAATATTTGTATTCAAATATTTTTTATTTTTAGTTTTTGCAGTCAAGTCTTTTTAATTTTGTCGTTCAGTTTTCATGTTTCATTATGAAAACCATCTGTAACCAAATGCAACCAAATCTGTCAACCAGTTATTTTATCTTTTATGGCAAAATTACCCAACTGCCAATTAGTTGTGTGGTGAAACTTCTTGCAGCAAAGATACTTATGGCAAAAAATACTGGACACAAAAATAGACATGGCTAGGCAATGTCTTCCATAACTAGTGAAATTAAGAATTTTCCTATGTTTGTTACTTACTTAGATGTCTTATTTTGTTCATGATCTTAGTACCATGTTTTCTAACAGTGTATTCATCTTTAGTTACAGATTGGGATATCAACAATTTATCTGTCTTATAAGTAGCAAATATTTCCATTTTTAATACCATTTAATTTTCCTTTATTCTCACAAATAATAGCTTCAAATATTTAAATTACAATTCTAGCAATATTTTGCTTTGACTTTATCCTCAGAAAGCCCATCTCTATCTCAAGATCAGATAATATTCACTTATATATTCTTATTTTATGGATTCATTTTTTTAGATTTAAACCTTCAATCCATGTATAATACATTTTGATAATACAGTATGAAATATAACTATATTACTTCCTCTCTAATCATTTCTATGTTGTCATTTCTGTCCCCCATTGATTTAAATTGCTGTCTAAACTTTTATATATTCTCCAGGTCTGCAAGAATACGGCACTGAAAATGAGGAGGGAAGGTAGAGGTCAGATTTGGGTGACATTCCAGGTAAAAGACACAGGAATTGGTGATGAGAGGTAGGATGAAAGAAAGCAAAGTGGAGGTTAGTCTGATGTTTGTAGCTTGTGAGACTAAATGGATGGGTGACACTATTAATCAAATTTGACAATATAGGAAGAAGGTCATATTTGGGATAGAAGATAACTTCTGTTTCAGAGATTAAGATATCTTTTGAAATATTTAGTTTTAGATGTAAAGCAGGCAGTTGGATATATGAGTCTAGAACGTAGTGTAGGGTATGAGCTGGTATTTGGAGAGCCTTCAGCTTGTTGAGAGTAGCTGAAGCTATGAGAACAATTTGGATAACCTAGGTTGAGCATATATATGTGATCAAAGAATCCAGTAATGAATCCTGGAAAACTCCAAAAGCTGGGGAATTGGCAATGAGAAATAACAAGCAAAGTTAATTGAATGGTATGGTCAGAGTGATAGGAGGAAAACCAAAAAATGGCACCACATATGGAAACTGAGAGGAGAATTTCTTGAAGGGAAAGAGAATCAACAGTGTTAAATGCTGCAGAGATGTCAAGTTGAATGATGAATAAAAATAAGTCATTGGCTTTGATAGTTAGCAGGTACAGATGACCTTCTTAAGAAAAGTTTACATACAGTAGTTGAGAAAGAAGCCATATTCTAATCATCCTATAGATGTTAATACTAAGTCTTATGTATCACGTGCCTCGCGTGTGCCCACCCAAATATATATTCATAACAGATATATGAGTTATATTACTAACAGCACTTTGCAGATATTGAAAATCAGCCTCAGAGGGGTTAAAAAATTGCAGAAGAGGTCATTCAGTTAGGGAGTGCTGAGGCCAAACCAATTTCTTTATTGAAGAAGTCTTGCTTACATTCACAAACATCAGTCTATTTCTATCCTTCTGATAAAAGTAGGAGGAATAAACTCACACTTTTTCTTTTTCAATCTCTATCTGGCTTCAAAAATTATGCTCTTTCCATTTCACCACATTGTGTTTCTGGCAGACTGCGTTTTCAAGATCTTTTGTACTGGTGCTGAGATGGGAAGGGTAGTAGTTTGAAAGAAATGTAGGCTCATGGGAAAGTTTAAGATGAAGGAGATTTAAGCACATTGGTAAATTTAAATTGGGGAGAAAGAAGCAGTGGATCCAACTGAATATAGAGGAATGAGGAGATTATTGATGGAGAATGCAGGAAGCTTTGGTATATAGAGCAAAAGCCGACGTAGTTTCAGACAAAAAGATATATCCTTTTTCGTCTGAGGCCAGAGAGAAAAGGACAGATAAGGGGATGCCTAAGTTATGATTAAATGTAGAAGTAGAAAGAAGTTGATGGGGTTCCCAGCTGAGCACCTGTATTTTCTCTGTGATATAGGGGGTTTGATGTTGTATATTACAAGTGAGAAACATAGAAGCTAAGGGAGAATGGTAAAGCTTTGAACCAGCTGTCATGGGAAGTGTGATCAGGAGGTCTCTAGGAATAAGCAAAAGGATTGTTGAGCAGCAGGGGAAAACTAGTTGAGTTTAGAGACCACCTATTTGTAGTGGCTCCAATTGTGAGAACTGTGACAAACTGTAAAAAAACGGTCCCAAACCTCCACTCCTATCTGTACCCACTCCTTTGCAATGTGATACTGTAGCTCCTCCCTTCAAAAAGCAGAGTCTATTTCTCCACTTTTTGCATCTTGACTGACTTTTTGATTCATTTTGGCTAATAGGATGCGGCGTAAATGACATTGGGTCACTTCTGAGTTTAAGTTTCAAGACTTCCACTCTCCCTCCTGGAGCCCTGCTGCCACCATGTGAACAAGCCCAGGCTACTCTGATGGATGATGACAGACATGAGGTCTAGCTGCCCTCCCCCTCCCATTACTTCAGCTGAGAACCAGCCAATCCCCAGAAGCAGGGGCATCTTACTGACCTGAAGCTGACTTCAGGTGCATGAGAGAGCCCAGCTGAGGACAGAAGAAGCTCTCAGCTGAGCCCAGACTAAATTACCAACACTCAGAATCATGAACTAAATAAAACGTCATTGTTATAAGTCATTGAGTTTGGGGGTGCTTTTTAATACAATAATTGCCCAATAATACAAGGATATGTGATTTTCCCCCAAAACACTTAGAAGCCTTGAAGCAGAGTTGGTGAATAAGTAGTCGAATTTATCCAGTCAGCATCTTGGACTCTTCCAGAAGGTGGGCAGCAGGACAAAGGGACAAGAAAATTAAAGGAGTTTCAGAGAGTGTTTGTAAACTGATCAAACATGGGGTCCAGACAGGTAAGGGATGGAAATGAAGCCATGAATTGGCTAATAGAATAGACTAAAATGAGGGGCGGGGTGGAGTTAAGGGACTAGAATTACAAACATATGCCTTGATTTTTCTGACATGCCCTGAATAGAAATACTGGAGGAAAAGCAAACAAATAAACCTTTGTTCTAAATCGAAACTGCCTATTATTTATTAACTATCACTTTAGTTGCAAACAAGTGGTGAATTTAACATATGTGTCTGAACATTGTAACAAGAATTCCTAAAAGAAATGGATATTTTTTAAAAGATATATTACATTTGAAGAATTAGTGACATACTAAATGTATTCAGGTTAGCATATTATAATGAAAATGCCATTCATTCAAATGTAATTTTCAGGAAATGTATTAATTAGTCCTAGCTTGCCTTGAAAAAAATGCATTATTTCTGCTTTATGAAAATAGGAAAAAAATAACATAGTGTGCCATTGGATGAAATCCTTTGGTCTGAACATGAGAAAGAAGTCAATGAATTTGTAATTTGTTCTCTATAAGCTTCTGAAAACCTTACAACTTCTGAAATAAATTGAATTTAACAGTCCTCACCCAACACAGTTGGCTGTCAGTAAGCATATTTGTATGTTTATTTGCTGCATAAGAAGCATCCTTTCTCCAGAATTACTGAAAATCATGTACTGTACTTCCAAAATATACTTCCAAAAATGGAAGGAAATGTAACTTTCAGTAAATGCCCCCCATGATTCTCTCTGCTAACTACCAGTCATGTCATCTCTCTGAGCAGGTTGGCATGGCCAATATATTACAATGAGGATAAGCAAAGGTCCCTGGTGACTTAACATCTAATACACAAACCTCCACCCAAATGCACAACAGAGAATTAGTTTGGCAGCCACAAAATTTATCTCCTAAGAACTGGCTGGTTTTCATATTATGAATGAGCCAGATTCATTTCCTTATTGAGAAAGTCCTCTTTATATCCACAAACACCCGTCTAATTCTATTTCTTCTAGAAATAGACTAGGGGTGCTCTCTATGTCTCTCTATGTCTCAAACTCTATCTTCATCTATTTCTCTTTATCTCCAGCTCAATCTCTTGCTGCCTCAATCTCTTTGGCCTAATGACTCTACACATACACATGCATACACACACACACACAGAGTGGTTTGTAGTACAAAAAGTAATTATCAAATGGGGCTCACAAATATCTGTCAGCTTGAACAAGAAAGTCCCCTTAGATCATGTGTTAACATGAAGAGTTTTATAAAACATACAGATTCCTTGGCCCCACCCCTAGAGATATCAATCCAATACTTCTGGAATTAGATGTCAGTAATCATCTTAACTTTTAAGTTTTCCACATGATTTCCATGGTCAATCAGGATTGGGATTCACTTCTTGTTGGTATAAAGAGGCCACTCATGCCCTTTGCTACACTTTAAGAACATCAGCTCCCTCAGATATCTTTCTCCATGTCTGAATGCTTATTAAGAGAAGAGTTCAATAAGTAGGAACTCTACATTCTCCTACTCTTTGGAAGAACCTACCTTCTGAGGAAAAAAAGCCCCTCCCACAGACATACTCTTGGCAAAAGAAAAGAAATACACCGTCTACTTCACTATACATGCGCAAATACTTGCCTATCTACTCTATCCTTTCAATATAAAATAGGAAAAGAAAAGGAGAAAAGGAGCTAACATTTACTGAGCACCCAAAAATTTGCCAAAAATTGGGCTAGAAGCTTTTGCATAATCTCATTTGATTTTTCTAACAAGCCTACAAATTAGATATGAACAACCCCAATTTATAGATGAGGAAACCGATGCTCAAAGAGGAGAAGGAATCCACTCACAACGACACAGCTAACAAGGAGCAGAACAGAGATTCAAAGAATGTTGTCATTGACCTAACTTTAGGACCACATCCTGGTAGTCATAGCCTCTGAACTACGTATACGTGCAAGCACACACATACAGGTTGCTAAACATGTATTTCTTTTTTTTTCCCTAAACAGTGCATATTGTAGTGGAAAGAACCCTGAAATAACAGTACTGAACTCAGGTTTCTAGCTCTGCTTCTTCTCCTAGTTAGCTTTTGTGACCTTTGTGAACATTCTGAAATTTTCTGGGCTCATATTTCTCATCTATTAAATAAGGATGGGATATGATGTGATTTCTAAGTCTTTTGTCACACTAAAATGTCCTCACTTCCTCTATTCCTGTTAATCATTGCAAGTCCACTATGGACTATACTGTGTGTACTACCCAGCATTTTCAGAACATGTCCTTCCTAAGCATAGAATAACTATGAGATAATGAATGTTCATTTCCCCTTATATATTTGAAATTTTTTGTCTTACATCCTGTTGTCCCTCATACATGATTTAGTACTAGTCAGTAACTGTCAAACTCACCACCTCTAAAATATCTCAGTTCACTCATCTGTTTCAGGATGCATTCCAATTCTGATATCTATCACTTGCTTTGTATTTGTAATGCATTTGAGGGGCAAGTTATTGTAGAGTTTCTGCCTACAGAACTACTTCTTGGAGAAAGAGTTTTGTTTTTGTTTTTGTTTTGCAAGACTGCCTATGCTACAGAGCAGTGCATTGGGAGAAGGCCTCCTCCACATTAAAAGGTATATTCTAAGCAGCAGTTTGAGCATCTGGACAGGAAATACCATTATGAATACACAAGTGAAATACACAGAAGTGTTTGATCAGAAAGAACACTGGAATAAGGGTCAAGCGACCTGAACTTGAGTTCAAATCCAGCTACTACCTAGATGTTTAATCTTGGATAAGGCATTTGACCGTCTAGGCTTCAATTTCACCTCTATAAAATGATTCTCCAAGGACAATGAAATATTTGTGCACAAAATAGGAGCACTTGAACAGCTCTGCAATCTTTTAGGTTTCCCCAGACTATTCATTATCCCTCTCTCCTCTCTACTCAAATCTCTAACACCTATTCTTTACTTTCTGTTTCACTAAGAAGACAACAACAATCAGAAGAAAACATCTGCAAGCTTCCCACACCACATCTCCTCATCTGCCTGCATCTGTGCTCATATACTCTGACTTCTTTCCTGTTACAGTGAAAGACATCATTCCAAAACAAGATCAACCCCTCCATTTGTGCACTGGATCCTGAGCCCCTGGTACTTACTCAAGGGTTCTGGTCGTGCTATCCTTTTCTCTCCTGTATCACATATTTCTTCCTCCTCCTGGATCATTCTTATCAGCAAACTTGTTCTCATGTTCTAGGATTTCTCTTCTTAAATTAAAAAATAAAAACACTTAAAATAAAAGCACTTTTGGCCCCATGTCCCTCTCCAGATACTTCCCAATTATCTTTACAGCAAAACTTCTCCAAAGAGTGTCTATATTTTCCTCCAATCCCTTCTCAACTAACTCAATGATCATTTTTTGTCCTTTAATTATTTCACCTCTTACCACCATTTGACAGAGTGGGTCACTCTATCCTTCTCTGGCTTTCTCACATCACTCTATCCTGATTTCTCTCGCATTTCAGTGGTTGCTCCATCTCAGAGCTCAATACTCTCTCTACATACCTAACTCTACTCCCATGATGCTCAATATCATCAGTGTCTTAACAACTCGCAAATTTATATCTCCACTTCAAACTTCTTCTATGAACACCAGACTCATATATCCACTTTCCTAGCCAATATCTGGAAAGGCATTATAATGTAATGCTGCAGGATATGGGCTTCCTAGGCAGCCCCCAGCCCATAACTTAACATGACAGTGGTACAAGAACTAGTCATTTCTGACCAGTTGACCAGTGCAGAACCCCTCTATGAGCAACCTTTGCACTAGAGCTCCCTTTGGGGCTGGCCAAGAACTTTCTAAGAACTTCACCCAAGTCTGTCAGCCAAATGCGCTCCCATAGCAAGTACTCTCTTGAAGAAGAATTTGATTGACCCACATTCACGGCTCCCACAAAAACTACAACTTTGAGCTCAGTGACACCAACACTGGCAGAGAAGTGCCTCTTCCTTAAAAGTCTGAATTTCAGTTGTGGGGGTAATCTTCCTCCAAGCTTTGAAGTTTTAATCATTCAGCCTCTTTCCTTCTGTTTCACCAGCCCTAGAGGTGATAGCTACTTCATTTATTTGCTACTTGCATGATACCTTAGAATTTTCTTTTGATCCTTTCGGTCAGTTTACCCGGTTAATAACTTTACACCTAGTTTTAAAAAACTGTCTTTAATTCTATCTATTCAAATAAATGGTATTTTTCTTTTCTGATTTGACCCTGTCTGATGTCAGCATTACCTAATGACTTTCTCTTTTGGATGATGAAGTTTCAACTTTCTTCAACCAACGCTGTACCACATCTCTCACATAAAAGCATATTTCTCCTTATTCCCCAACATTAGTTACATTCTATCACCATTGTATCATAAATCAGTTCAATGTTAAAGTTATTTTGACTATGCTAACAGGTAGTCTCAATCCAACCTTACAGTCTATTCTTTGGTTATGTTTCCTTCCCTGATCAGAGGGTTTTGGGTTTTGTTTGAGTTAATGATTGTCTTGAACTCTATATATTATACTTTTCTTCACCTTAACCAACACCCTTCCTTGGTTATACAAATATTATCTCAATGAGTTCAGACACATTTTGTGTTTTATTATTATCATCACCCAAAGATTTCTCTCTGTCAATGCAAATAATCCATAATAAATCTATAAATCAAAATTGGGGCAAATTTATTATGAGCCAATTTGAAGACTATAGCCCCGGAGAACTTTTCCACCAAGGAAGGAACCTCTCCGAAGAAGTGGGGTGAACAGAGTGGTTATACACCGTCTTGGAACAAAGAGCATCCATTACATATGACAGGAATATCTCTTTTACTAGCAAGTCATGAGATACTTTGCTAGCACAGCAGGTCAGTGGTCATGAGATGAGTTAAATCATGTCAGTAATTAATCCTTAGTTTCTGGGAAGAAATGCTTATCCTTAAAGAAATGTTGATATGGGGGAGGCAACATCCCTATCTTTAAGGGCATCATTCTTGGGTTTGTGACATTGTAAATATTTAAAGCACATGTATAACACATGTTCAACAGGCTGTGTCAGGCCTTTCTGGAAAAACAAAGTCAGGTCGAATTAGTATTAAACCAAATGGCTTCCTCACATATTCCAATATATCCTATTGCTTTTCATTTATTCATCATCTCCCAGAGCCTTTTGATCTCCTCCAGGAATTCTGGTTGTTCCCTAGGCATGCCATATAGCAGTTGTCTGGGGAATTCCTGCCACCAGTCCCATCACCCTGGAGATTCTCAGAGACACCTTTTTGCATGTTGGATCTCCTGTTTACACTTGCTTTTAAATAGACCCATCTCTAACGCAGAATCCAGCAGGTGATTAACAGTGCCCATCAGTATCATAAATTTTAAGGCTAAAAGAAATGAAGATGAAATGTGTAAAGATTTCAGCTGAAGCAATGAGAAAGTCCAGGCAGGCAAAATATGCTAACAAAATGATAGATTATGATGTGACTTTTGGACCTCTATGCATATTCCATCTTCTTCAATGTCTGATCCACAGGTGCCTGAATAAAAGGAAGAATTTGCCAGACGTTCACCCACTATAAAAGTCATTTCAAAGAAACTGAAACGTCCATTTGGATTATGTGCTCAGATTATGTTCAGAGCAGCAATATCACCATTAAATAAGAATGTTTTTAATTGTGCCTCAGTATCTTGAATCTGTAGGAAATGTAATAGACCAGAAACCTGCACATGTATGTATCTGTTTCTGTTTGCAAATTGAGATATTGGTCAGGACTATGTGACAAACGTAACTAGAACAGGAAATGTCTGCTACTTTAATAACAGAGCTAATATGGCCCAATTGATTTTGAAACTCATTTTAAAATAGGCTCACACAAAAGTACATTCCAGAGCCAAAGTATAAAGAAAACAAACAAAACAAGCAAATGAAGAGGGGGAAAAGAAAAGGCAAAAATGCCAAGGAGAAATGTATAACATCAAATTCAGTTCATTCAAAAAGTAACATTATGTCATTCAAGACAAAGACAAAAGTAAACTAATTGCTTCAGATTGATTGCAACAAAGGTTTGATTGGTTTGCCTCTTGATGAGGAAAGAGGACAGAACCACCAGCTGTTTTGACCAGGAGAGAGGAATTATATACTTTAAACCATTTACCTGAGTTTGTCATATGATCATACTGAAATTAAAATGAAGCTTAAATAATAATGCCAACTAGAAAATCCTATTAGGACTTAAAAATTTACCCTTTCAAAACTAAACATTCTTCTCCAAAAATGGTTAGACAAGCTGCACCACTTTATGGTTATTTTAAAAGCTACCACGAGGGGGGCGATATCTCCAGGCCTCTTTGTGGCTTCCTTCTCATTCAAAGCCTTAGACATTCAAGGTTTTTTCAGGCAACACTCTGGAGGTAGCTCATATTTTTCCGCAGTGCAAGTGAGTCTGCGCGGCCTTAAAGCCCAAAATTAGGCAGCATCCACTGACATCCAAAACTTACATAATGCTGTATGTGCATTATTGCAGAGGTTCTCAACCCTGATTCTGCATTAACGTCATCTGGAGTACTTAAAAAAAAAAGATGAATAAGATGCCCACAGCATGTCTCAGGATGGGGCCAGTATCAGTATATGTACAAACCTTTCACAGTGAGGCTGTCACAGGTGAGAACACCTTGCAACCCAGTGTCAGGGTAAAAACAGTAGGTATTGAGGTGTTTGAGGATTTCACATTTGTGAGTGCCTTTCCTTGTTTTGTCGTCTATAATGCCGTCGTTTCAGGAGATCTGGTAATGAGGGAGATGCTTGAATCACCTTTCTATGACTATTTGTTTTATTTAGCCCAATATTTAAGATTAAGCTGTTTATATCAATCTACCTTTTATCATGTTTAGTCTCATCTGGAAACTTAAATACTTTTTAAAGGGGGCAATGCCATTTTATTATTGACTCTAATAAATTATTACTAGGCAACCTTTAGCAGAGTATGTGCTGCAAACTATCATTTCAGCTCAATTCCACAGACATGGCTTTAATGTAAGAAGCAGAGATGCAGATCCTCATATGAACAATGATGGAGTTAGTAAGGGGATACTTCCTCTGATTAACTCAGATCCCATCATTTCAACTTTAACTTCATGGACACCACAAAACTAAAGTGCATTGGAACTCAGAGTGAGTCAAAAGTTTTTGTAAAAAGTTAACAGTTTGTCTTCAAAGCTGTTAAAAATAAAATCCAAAAACCAGATTTCGACAGCTAGGAAAAAAAGAAGCATACCAAGGTTCTATTCCTATAGGTTGGGCAAAGATGACAGTCTGGTTTACCTAGGTTGTCTATTGTACTACTAGTACATACCACATGGTGAAAAAAGGCTTTGTACTCAGATAAATGTCATTAAAATCCTGATTTTATAAATCGCTTTCTATGAAGCGTAGGCAAAATACTTAACCTCTCTGAGCCTCTGTTTTCTCATGTCTAATAACGGAGATAATTACTACGTCACAGAGTTGTATGAATGAAATAGGGCAACGAATGTGGAGAAAATGACACGTTGATAGGTTGCTCAACACAAGGCAACTGGTATTAGAGACTGCTATTCATGGTGCCCCCACAAACCACCCTTCACCAGGGCTTAATCACCATGCGTCAGGGAAACTACAACTAGAGGACTGCAAAAAAAAAACAAAACAGTGAAATAAAGTCATGTTGAAATTTTAATGGGGTCATGTTCTGCATTTGCACATCTCTTAGAATTCTAATGGATTTTCAATTAACATCTCACTGTCAGATTGGGATGGGTCTGTCTTATGGTATCCTTGTGACCCTTTCTCATTCAGAAGTAAGGAAAACAGCAGTATAAAATAGGAAGTGTAAATTATATTATATTGAAATTACATGTTTATCTTAATATTTACTAACTTGCATCTAAGTTATCTGTGTAAACTCCTGACAAGCAGAGACACATCTAATTCATCTGTGCATTCTGATCAAGCTCAAGAACTAGTATCAAAGAAATGCAAATTAAAACAAGATTATCCATCCATCAAGTTGGCAAAGCCTGAAAGGTATGAAAATACCCAATGCTGGCTACAATCCAAAACTTTCTGGACTCAGTAATATGTTTAAAAAGCCTTAAAAATGTCCATGCCCTTTGACGTGGCAATTTCATTGAAAAAATACTAGTTTGATCTGAAGGGAGATTTAAGGAATGCGCAAATTTGTAGTTTCAATGTTCACATAGTGTTGCGCATAATACAGAAAAATAAGATAGGACTATAATCGGAGATTAGTTAAATAAGATATGGTACATCCATAGTATGAAATACTATCTATCCATTAAAAATGGTGTCAAGGGAACCATTTCTTGTCTTTGAAAAGATATGTTCACAATATGTTAAGCGATAAAAGTAGATCACAAATAGTATAAGCTCATTTTTGTCAAAAGTAAAAAAAATATATATACCTGAAACTATTCTGAAAGACTGGCACATACCCTAAAATATTAAAATCATATCTTTAAATGACGAAATGACAAAGGATTGTTTTCTTATTTATAAATTTCTGCATTGTTTAATTTCTACAGTAAACATGTATTACATTCAAATTTAAATATTGAAATATTCAGATATATAGAAAACTACAACAAGTAATGAAACAGGCATCCTTGTAAGCTGTATCCAGAATAGATGCTAACATTTTGCCAAATCTGTTTCATCTCTCTGTCTCTTAATGAAAAATAAAAAGTGATACAGCTAAAATCCCACTCCCCATTCTTTCCTGCTTTCTGCTTCCCCAGAGGTAAGCACTACCCTCAAAGTTAATGTGTCTTATTCCTGTGAATGATATGATTTTCTACATATGTATAGATCAATTATTATTATCATTTTTAATTTTACACAGATGATGTTATCATCATCATTATCATAATCATCATCACTTTAGCGAGGCTTTATCAAGCAGCTTCGCCAGTGTTGACTGATTTCATTATGCTGTCCTGTCCTACTATGCATATTGTTCTGTAACTTGCTTTTTTCACTCTGCATGTCTTTCATGCGCAGGAAAACAAACTATTACTATTTTTTGTAATTAAATATTATTGTTCTAAGCCTCCTCATAAAATTATCTCTGTTTTTCACTTCTTTGAGATTATTTCCAGAGGGACTTCCCCAGAATGGAACTGCCAGGTCAAAGAGAATGACTAATTTTATAGCCTCTTACATGTTTGAGGACAACTCACCAATTGACGATGTTTTAGCAAAGTCTCAGTGAGATCAGTTCTTTACAACTTGGTCAAAATTGACTTGGATAAATTTTATATATTTTGGTGGTTTAATAGGTATGTAACGCTACCCTAAAGTGATTCTAATTTGTACTTATTTGCTCTCGAGGCTAAGACTTTCTCTTTTGGTTAATTTGTTATTTTACTTTGTGTTTGTAAATTCTCTGTTCAATTCTTTGATTAAATACTCAGTGGTATTATACATATGATCATAGTCATGTCTTCAACTCTAGTATTCTTTAGTTCAGAATTCAAAATATCCTGGAACATTTTACTTTATATATATGTGTATATATATATATATATGTATGTGTGTGTATTCAACCTTATGTCAACAAAATATCTAGATAATTAACACCCTTTTCTTTTTTCATTAGAATATGTGACATTATGTAGATAGAGATATAATATCCTTCAGGTGCTGTGGCTTAGTATTTTTTCCTCTGGGAAAAAATTCCTACTGATGTTTGAGAGTGAAATATTCATATAGAAGAATGCTCTTATATTACAGTGAATTTTGTGTGTGTGTGTATATATATATATATATATATGTATATTATACATCCCCAGACAAATCTTAAGTCAAGACACATCTCATGATTTTAATTTAAGAAACTAGGTTTGATTCATAATGGCTTTCTAACTCTAAATAGTAGGAATCTATTTAATAACCTAATAACAAAAGTAAAATGAGAACTGCCTTTATCCCTCTATTTTCAATTCTACCCCAGTCTCACTCTCATTCTCAGTAAAGTTTCAAGGCCCAATGTCACACTCAATTCTTGTTGAGTTTCTTATCATTTTTGTCTTCCTCACACATGGCATTATCTCTCACACCATACCTATATCTACCTGGCCTCTTAGATCAAGTCACCACGTGCCACTTAAAGCCTTAAAAGAGGTGGATAGGGAGCAACGAGTTGCGAGGGAAATGAAAGGGAATGAGGGAAGCACTGATCAGGTTGATAATTTTCATAGAGGTAGCCCGAGGATTGCTGAGTCTATATGAAATAGCTTTCAAAAAACTGCCATAAGATGTGAAGATATTTAAACAAGAGAGTATTAATTCCCTATTGACCTAATTTAAAGAAACCATACTTTAGACTCACAAAAATAGGGAAAAAATGTTTTTACCCTAAACTCAGGCACTCTAGAATTTAACAGCCTTTTCCTTCTTTTTATAGTTTTAGAGAAGAAAATCTTTTTAAAGAAGACTCTAATGTGGGAATTTGCTTTTAGACTTTATCAACTATGATGTTATGTTCTAGTCAATTAGGATAATCTTGTAAAGAAATAAAGTTTGGGTGTCTGCTGCTTGCCTAAAGTAACAAAGTGCTTAATCCTATTTAGTCATCAACTATCATGTTAGATGATTTGTAATGATGAGTTATCTATCACTGGGCTGTTATGCAGCAAGATTAACATTTATACCCATGGGGCCTAAAAATCTCACATGTTAAAGTAATTCATTTTGTGGAAAGGGATGGTTAACGACTTTATCCCACAGACTTTTCATTGTTCCAAGGAGCATTATAAGCTATATTTTCAATACGTATGCTTCATGGTTTTTTCTTTACAGACATACTTCTTTATAATAGTTAGTAGAACTCTGAACTTGGGAATGTGATTTCTCATTCCCATTTTTTCAGTGTATTTTCATAATTTATTGAATCAAGTTATGTAACCTATGCTTTTTCAGTTGACTGAAGAGTCATTATCTCATATCTCATATCTCAGGTTAAGAGAACAGGCATTGCTGTATGATCTTGGAGAAGTTATTTAATCTCTTTTTGCCTCAGTATACTCATCTGTAAAATGGGGTTAATAATAATATCTACTTCTAGGGTTGTTAAATGAGGATTAAATGAGTTAATAAGCATAAAGCTTTGAATGTCCCACAGAACAAGTGCTACATAAGTATTAGCACTAGGTGCACTCTCCAAATTACAATCTTGGTTTCTGAAATTTCTTTAAAGAAATCCTTAATTCTCAAGTCTGGGAGTATCCAGAACAGAATCATTTCAGATGTAGGTTTTCCATAGTTTTGATACTTTTTGATTGTGTGTTTTCTTTTCTTTCTTTCTTTTTTTTGGTCTGTTTTGTTATTTGATTTACTTGTAGATCAGAATGACCAACAAAGTCTGGAAATTTGTTCTTTAAGCCATTTTTATTTGAAGAGTAAAATTTGCATAAATTTTCTCTTGTGAGAAGAGTGTTATTAATTGAATTTGTTAGCAAGAATGCTAGCCACTAAATTACCATTTGCATTGCTTATTTTCTCTTGCAAGCTTCTGGATCATTTCTATTGCTATGTGTATTTTCTTAGCCATGATTTTGCCTCCTTTCTAACACCCACAATTTTGCCCTGACATTTAGTTCTTCTAGAATTCACTCATTAACAGCTGTCAGAATTTAATCTCACTGTCAAAAACACAAAGAAAATTTAATTTGCATACCAGAAGGTTCAAAAATATAAGATGTCCAGAAAAAGTAGAGAAGTTCTTAACAACATATCTTTTTCTTAACATGTCCAAGCCTGATGCTCTTCTACTTGGATTATGAAGACCCACTTAAGATGGAGGGCAGGGTCAAAACAAGCTACCTGCAAATATTAAAGGAACACCTACACAGTTGGATTTTTCATTTGTTTCTTTCTCACTGATGACCTTTTTCCTATTACTTATTAAATCTGGGAATACTGAGAAAAAATTTTGGAGAAATAAGAAAGATCCCTTTTACTTGACCCCTTTTGATCCTTGAATATCTCCTGTTTTTTTAGTTCAACTAAAATTGTAATAATATTATTGGTTCTTTATTTATGTACATACAAGAAGGCAAGCACTGTGCTAGATAAATACTTTGCATATTTTATAAAATTATTCCCATTTTACAGAGGTCAAAACTGAGGCTCTAGAGGTTAAATAATTTGCCCAAAGTCATGTACCCTAGTAAGTAGCAGAACCATAATTCAATCACTGGCTGTGCTCTTTCCATTTTACTGAGTAATGGTGACATAGAGAAATTTAGAAAATATGATCTAGATCTCAGAGCATTTTAGTCAGTTTTTCTCATATGCACACACAGACACAAATACTTAGGCATGCCTCAAGTGAGTTTACTACTACTATTTTCCTACAGAAATAGCTTTCTTTGCCTAATCAAATGTTTAATTTTAAGCTTCAACTCATTATTTATAGGTTTTTTCAAAACCTATAGTGATAAGACATTAAGAAAGGCTATATAAAGACTATATATATCTGTGTGTGTGTGAGTGTGCACTCCTCACACCCACCTCTCCCCAGCTCCCACCAGAAGACACAGAACACTAAACATTTCACTTGAACATTCTTTTTTCTGGAAGGCAAGTGTGATTTTCTTTCTTTGTTTTGAGTTGAGAAACCTGAAACAAAACAAGGTTGTATAACTTTTCAAAGGCCAAACAGCGGTCAAACTAAATCTAAGAATCTTAATGATGGTAAGTCCAGTAGCAAACCTTTATATCATCCACTTTTTCTACTATAAACATATGATGCACTTTTCCCTTTTTTTCTTAATAAAGAAGTATATCTATAGTATCATTAGAATATAATGAAAATGGTAATATACATTTGAACTAATGTGTAATGACATATAGCCATCATTATAACATCATATAGAGTATTTTCACTGCCCTAAAAATCCTCCAGGCTCTGCCTATTCATAGCTCCCCTGACAAACACCCCTGGCAACCACTGACCTTTTTATTGTCTCCATAGTTTGCCTTTTCTAGGACATCATATGTTTAGAAACACAGAGTATGTAGCCTTCTAAGATTGGCTTCTTTCACTTAGTAATATGTATTTAAGTTTCCTCCATGTCTTTTCATGGCTTGAAAGCTTATTTCTCTTTAGTGCTGAATAATATTCCATTGTCTGGATGTTCCACGGTTTATTTATCCATTCACATACTGAGGAACATCTTGGTTACTTCCAAGAATGTACAATACCAAGAGTGAGCCCTAAGGTAAACTATGGACTTTGAGTGATTATGATGTGTCAATGTAGGTTCATCCTTGGTAAAAAAAAAATAAGAAATACCAATCTGGTAACTGATGTTGATAATGGGGGAGGCTATGCATGTGTGGGGGCAAGAGGTATATAGGAAATCTCTGTACATCTCTCTTAATTTTGTTGCAAACCTAAAACTGCTCTAAAAATAAAGTCTTTATAAAAAAGCTAATATCTTTGGGAAAGCATATATACAATTGAGTTAACGTTGAAGGGGAAATGATTTTAAATATAAATAGCTGCGTAAAATAACATCTTTAAAATATTAATAACAGGTTAATTTCATAGAAGCAAAAGTAGTATCAAAATGTGAGTGATGGACAAAGGAAAAATACATATTTAAACAGAAAAAATTAAATCCCTGAGACCAAAATGAGATCTATTTAATAACTAATAAAGTGTGGCACATAAATTATTGCAACTAATAACAGGGGTAATTTATGCTCCTGGCATTAATTTCAATCACGATATATTGAGGTAGGATGATAGATCGTAAGAGAGAGAGAGAGAGACAGAGATAGAGAGGAATTGTGTTTGTTTTGTCTGTTGCAAGAGCAGGGGAGCAGGAGAGAAGAGTTCAGGAAGTAGAGATTGTTCCAGAAGCCTAAAGATAGTCAGTGAGCCATTTCAGACTACCCACATACACATTTGGTAAGATAAACACATCCACCAACAGTGCCCAGCAGATCTCATTAGTGATTTTGAGAGGGAATAGATATTAATCATCACCTCTATCTGCTTCCTGCAGAACACAGTCTGCTTGATACAATCTGCATGACTCATAGGGTATTTGAGTCTTAGGTAAAATATGAAAGAAATATATTTGTGTATGGAAGTTAAGCTCATCCATATAGAAGGGCTTTCAGTTTATGGCTTTCATCATTATCACTGTAGGGAGTTACTGCAAACACCTCCATCTGTTGATTGTAGAATGACATAACAATATATCATGGGCTTTGATTTAAGAAAACTAGGGCATATAAAGTTATTACATATGCGATTTAATCCTAAACAATAAATCTTGTAAATGGATATAGTTTAGTTAAGTTCGAGCCAAATTTTCTGAGAAATTTATGTTTCCAATGACAGGCTACAAGCGGTTTGTAACTTTGGTCACGTCTGCAAATTTGGGGAAATATTTATTTTACTGTAAGAAATCTGGGTCTATAGCTAAAGTAATCCCCACTCCTCAGTGGGCTGCCAAAGCCGCACAGATTTCTCACCATGCAGGGTTTATTTTCAGCACAGGAAAGACACAGCCAACAACAGAGGCTGTCAGAAAAACAGCAGGGGAGAAACCACGATGGAAACATGTTTAAAATCATAAACACCCCCTATCACTATACATTTGACAATAAACTGTCCCCTGCAGGGAACAAGATTATTTGAAGTGTGGTCTTCCAAAAAGAAATGGGTAGAGATCGTTCCCAGTTGTACTGCTAGTGTTCTAAAATTGATTGCAACTGCCTACTTACTGGATAGAGATTGAATTTGGCAGTTGCAATCAAGGTTGCCAAACATCTTATAGAATATTAAATAGAAAAATGGAAGTTGTGAATTTTAAAACGAAGGAAAGAAAGAGAGACAGAAAACCCGCCAGGGACGTATGAGCTGCTTTTTGCTTTGGGTGATAAGGACAAGCTTTGCAAATACTGTAAAAACAAGGGGAATAGAGAAAATAAAACCAAAAACTGGTAAATATACAACCAATCACCTCAATCTATCAGCCAAATCAGTTGCACATTACTTGCACACTAAGAAACAAATCAGTAAAGATTCAGGGATATAAGAGGAATTGTTGGATGAAAAGGCATAGTGGGGGACTTTTCTTGGAGCTGCTTTTCCATAGTAAACTCTCTCTTTTACTTATATTGTATGTTAAATGTTGACCACTGCCACCTAATTGTATATTACAGATCAATAAAAATAAAAAAGACTTATAAAAATACTTTTATTAACACTCAGCATATGTTAAAAAAAAATGGCTATACTCATTTTCAAAGATAACCCCAAGGGATAGCTTGGGAGGAGGGTGTTAGTCAAAGTCTCTTCTACCCCAATATATCTTTGATAAAAAAACAGAGATAAGATGAAAACTAAAAGCCAATTGTCAATTTTTTTATTGCTTTAACTTTGCTGTCCTTTTTATACAGGTTTGCTTTTCTGATTTAAGAACATGGATATTCATTCAACTAATATAAGCATTATATATAAATATTATACAATATATTGGGTATATATGGTTAGTTCTGCTACAACGCTGTAACATGGTGCACGTGTTCCAGAAATCACTGCACTATATAAGAAGTGCAATAAAAACTGAATGGCTCATGGGGAAAATGGAGTTAGGATGAAGTTTTTAAGTGTTGTGTGCCTATCCTTATTTTTCCCATAAGCCTTGTAGTTTTTAGTGTATGATATGTATAGCACAGTGATTTTTAGGAATACATATGTATTAGAAGAAATTCACATTTTCAAAATAAGTATTATAGCAAAAACTTCTGGGTATGTATATAATATATTCGAACTAGGAAAAAAGCCCTCCTTTCCCACCCCAAGATTCTAAACCTAACATGCTCATTTATCCATTAACCTCTTTATTGAAATAATAATCTTCACAGTTTTGAGTGAACACTAAGATCAGTTTTTTATTTTAACCAAAGTACCCAGATGGCTAGTAAATAGATAGTATCTTTAAAGTAGAATGACCCAAATGTTTCTCTTCTGATTTATTACCAAGTAAGTGATTCTTTTGATACAGAATGGTATATACCTTAATGCAAATTCTTCCATAGGGACTGTGAAAAACAAGAAAATGGAAAAAGTCTCAGAAAAACATAGATTATGAATGGTCAGTTCTTATTTTATATACAGCTTTTTCTTAATATATACTGTTATTCCATCAGCTAGGCTTAAAATTATACATGGATCTAGCGTCATACTAAGCATGTTTTAGAATGAAATTAGCTCCAATCTAATACCCCTGATCTTATCGTCTCACAGCGGGAAGAGAGGATGAAAGAACTGAGTGCTAATGCACAAGATGTGAGCAAATGATAACATTAACTTTAAAAGGTTAAATTACACAGGGTGAGAGAAAAAAATTACCCGTATCAACTTTCATAGTTTAAGTGACAGGAGTTAACAGAATTTGTTTAGTTATACCTTTGCAGCTATTTTCCCTAAAAAGAAGGATAGTTTCTTAGAAAAAAATTTATGCCAAAAGTTAACATTCTAACTAATGCTAAGATGTAAAGCAACAGGAACCATCAGACATTGCTGGTGGATGTGTAAAATGGCACAACCACTTTGGAAAACTGACTAGCAGCTTATAATAAAATGAACTATATATCTACCCTATCATCCAGCAGTTCTGCTCCTAGGCTTATATCCAAGAAAAGGGGAAATATATATCTGCAAAAAAAAAGGTTTGTACAAGAATGTTCATAGCAGCTTTATTCATAATAGCCAAAACCTAAAAATAACCCAAATATCATTATATGGGAAAATGAGTAAATATTGTGGTATATTCATGCCATGGATTTCTCCTCAGCAATAACAAGAAATGAACAACACAAAACAACATGAATCTTGTAGATATTATGTTGAGCAAAATAAGCCAGATACAGGAAAGTACATACCGTATGATTACATTTATATGAAGTTGAAAAACAGGTAAAACTAATCTACGGTGTTAGAAATTAGAATAGCGGTTGCTGATGCAACATGACAATAAATTACTATGACCCAGAAATCTATTAGACAATGTAAACACATGAAGTGAGGTAGAGAAAAGAGTCTTTAGATTCATGAGAAGTTGAAGGCCTCAAAAGTGGTCAGAAGTGATCTTTCAAACAAAAACTTAAGCTATGTGGTATGGCAGGAATTGCATCTGGAAAAGAAAAGAAAGATGGCAACCTTGAGATAAAGTAGTTAAAGCATCCTTTTTCTTTTCAGGAAAAAAGTCTCTGGGTGCTCTATATTTGATCTCTGGGTTCAAGGTATTTAAGGAAGGCCTTTGAATAACCTACTTATCTCAGCAGTCTCAGAAGGGCAAGAAGTAAATAACCCATGAGGCTGAAAAGGAAAATGGATGAACGTCAAGAGTCCATACTTCAGAGGTAATGCAATCCCAGTGGAACGACACCTCTTGTTTCTCACCATTGTAAGTGAGATGGAAGGCATTTAAAAGACCAGGAATCTGGCAGGCTAGTGAAGAGGTCTTGCCAACTTCATATACTAGCTACAAACACAATATGGTAATATACTACTTTAATTAAATTTCTTAATATAACTTCATGCCAAAATCATCACAAGGTAGAACGAGTGGAAAAGAACACTAACTGGTTCACTATAATAGGTATTTTCAGATATACTATATGCAAGACAAAGTAAAATAATAATAAGCTCCTTTCATAATAAAATTACAGAGCAATGAACCAACTGGGAAAATACTTACAACACGTATTATAGACAATGTGTTAATATCCCTACTCTACAAAGAACTATTAAAATTCAATAAGAAGAGTACGAATACCCAGATAGAACAATGGGTTAAGGGCATTGACAAGCAATTCATAGAAAAAGAAATATAAAGGGCCAATAAATACATGAAAAGTATTCAAACTAACTAGTGATTAGATAAATGATGAATGAAAACTAAGACCAACAATATTCTCTTTTTATTTCTTGAAATGATATTTATAAAATTATCAAGCACCTATTCAATATAATCCTATACTAATATTAGATATTTTTGTTTTATAAAAATATTTGATGTGATGGGAAAATGTTTATGATATATTATAAATTAGAAAGGAGATTTTCAAGGCATTAAGTACAATATGAACATATTTTGTATTTTAAAAAGTGGAAGTATTCATAGGAAAGAATGGAAAGTATGCAGGCAAAATAATGTAACAAGAATATTTTTGGGTTGGAGGATAACTTTTTATACTTTGTAATTCAACTATTTATACTTTGCATCAATTTCCAATGATCTCTTTTGCTTCATTAAGAAACAACTTATTAAAATATGTAAGATTAGTAATCTGGAATCTTTGAGGCATCAATAGGCAGCACAGATTTTACATGTGAAATCACATAATCATTCCTACGTACTTCACCAGAATGTTTCGAAGAAAAATGAAATACAATATGCCTGCCTTATAGCCTTTGGTAGTGTTACGCTCTGAATTTTGTTCCCTCAAAATTCATTATGTTGAATCCCTAAACCCCAGTACCGTAGAATGTGACTGTATTTGAAAATAAGGTCTTTAAAGAAGTGATTAAATTAAAATAAGGTCATTAGAGTGGGCTCCTAACCCAATATGGCTGGTGTTTTAATAAAACAAAGAGACACGAAGAGTGTGCATGCACAGAGGAACTACCATGTAAAGAAGCAGCAAGAGAGTGGCCATTGTAAGCCAAGGAGAGAGGCCTCAGAGGAAATGAACCCTGCTAGTACCTTGCTCTTGGACTTCCAGCCTCCACAGGTGTGAGAAAATAGATTTCTTTTGTTTAAACCACCAAGTCTGTGCTATTTTGTTATGGAAGCTCTAGAAAACAGTACAGTTAATATATGTAAGATATAAATAATAATTGAGTACAGTTCATCTTTTGAGACTGAAGATTAAAAGTAAGTGTCTTCCAGATCCTTCAGTTGGGAGGAGAAATCAGAGGCCTTCTGAGAAAGAGAACATTGATTCTTCTGAAAGCAGTTTAAACAGCATTTAGAAAATGGTATAATTCCAAGTACAGAGATCTCATTTCTTTCATAATATTTCTTACTCAGACACCATCCCTACAAATTGATAAATAGCAAGTTTACAGGTAAAACAAACATTGCTACAAATGATTAAATTTGAAACAAATAGCAATTCTAACCAAAGTCTTGAGACCCTTAGATAAATAAACAAGTAAGAAAAACCAGTTTGGAAAAAAGAGCTAACAAGCTTTTAAAGTCAATGCAAAATTGCTATGCCTAACTCTGCAAGGATCCTTTTAAAATAAAAATTACTAAATTGGGAAGAGAGAGAAAGTGAAATTAAAGTAAGGAAGTATTTATAACTTTCCCAGAAGTCCTTTGTGTCTAGAAAACCAGTAGGCTGACTAGGTACTGGAAGGCCCAGAGAGAATTCTAAATCGTGTGTTCACTGCAAATTCAGACACATTTTTGGGTATTTCTAGCTGGAGGGTCAACCTGTCATGGTTCTTTCTTTGCAGGAGGGACTAAGCATGAGCTTCATGGGAGCAAGAATACCTAGACATATTGAAGTAGAAAGTCAGTTCCTCAAAACTGTGATCCTTAAACACTTGGGGAATAAAAACTCTCTTTTGTCCCACATCTTGTCTCCTTCACAGGACACATGACGTACAAAGGAACCGGCCCTGAGGGGAGAGAGTATTGGGTACACAAACTTCATCCAAGTACAATGGTTTTTGGATAGTGGAGAAGTATGACTAGCATATAAGAGCTTGTGTTCTCCAATTCACAAGGGCTTGTCAGAGACTAGAAGAGGGATTTTAAAGGAGAAAAATAGAAGAAAAAAAAAAGATTTACCACTTGTGGCCTAGAAATATAAAAATGCTTCAAATTAACAGCATGCATTTACTGAGCACCTACTGTGCACCAGGAATCTTACAAGGGGCTGTGTATACCAAGACCAAGAAGCATAGTTCTTAAATTTATTCCTTGAAACAGATCTAACATGACTTTCCCTGAGAGAAATTGAAAAAAGATAGGCATAAGCCATTGAGTCCCTTGATCTTTTCAGCTGTTGTCCTAGCCCCTGGACACTTCAAGAAAAATTTGATTTTATCAGTAAACAGTGAAGGATGCAAGGAGCCAATGAAGTTTCAGAGATCTTTAAAAATATACATCCAAGGTACATCAACACTACATTCTCTACTTTGTACCCTGTTAATCCAAGCCAGCTTTAGCATTCACTTATTCATTCAGTAATCATCTATTGAGCTTCAATTGCATGGTCAGGCCCTGTGCTGAGGATACAATAGAGAACTTAATGGAGCTAATAGTCAAGACTAAAAGAAAAAGAAGTCAATGGCAACATGCCAAACTGAGGCATCATCTATATGTATAATAAAAAATTAGTAACCCTTGACCATTAAATCTTTATATCTCAATTTTAAAACATGATTAAATCATCTGAATAGATTTTGTCTGAGCTATATTCTATGGAAATGGATGATTCTTTTAAAAAGAAACACTTAGTAGCTGAAATCAGAACTGTTAATTGAACCAGCTGTTAGATAATCAAATTATTCACAACTATTCATTTCCTCCCCTGTAACAGAGTCATACATTCCCATGCTCACCATGTAACTTGCAAGGCCTACTTTTAGGTGAAGTGCACTTCCATACTCAATTATCAGGGTTGGCCATATGACTTGCTTTGGAATGTGGGTAGACATGATTTATATCATATCCTAGAAGAGGCTTTAAATGTGATCATATGTTTGGCACTGCCTCTTGCCACTGCTCTTGCCATAAGAATGGCATGTATAAGATAGGGGCTGCTCAGCTAAGGTCTGAGAATTAGAAACATATGCAGTGGAGTGCAGCAGAGCCACAGCTGATCTACAGCCAACATATAACATGAACAAGAAATAAATATTTACTATTGTAAGCCCCTGCAATTTGGGGGTTGTTTATTACTACAGTAAAGCTGACTAATACCTGACTTTTACTTAAATTTCACTTGACATAAACCATAGTAGTTTCACAAGTTAACATGCTAAAGTAGAGGTATAGAGGGGAGACAGCCTCATTCTTTTTCCAAAAGGACTAGCAGATCATAAAATTTAAATTTAAAACGGCTATGTGATCCATGCTAATCAAGGTCTTTGAATAAGATTATTAGTAGGAATAAATAGCTACTTAATGACTTTTTTAGCTTTCCAAATTATACCAACTTGTCTGTTTCTTTAAAAGTTTAGGATTTAGGTATTTCATAATAAATGATGTTAAATCTAGTTTTAAATGTTTAATTTTGCTAATTGAAGATTTAATATAGCTTTTTAAAAAAATAATTGTACATCCATTATAGAGAGCCCACAAGTTCATTGATTACAGCAGTGTTTCTCAGTATATTGTGGAAAGACTACCTACATAACAATCACTGGAGATGCTTATTAAAAATGAACCTTCACAGCCCCCCTCCCCTCGGACTTGTTAAATCAGAATCTGGCAGTGAGTGGGCAGAAAGCTACATTTTTAAGAAGCTCTCCAATATTTCTGATGCAAACTAGAATTTGAAAATCACTGTTTTAATTTTCTTGTTATTGTTCAGATCAGTATTAGTGAATTCAATATTCCCTGACTTCAACTTAAGTTCAGTTTCAATTGTTTTGACGAGAAAACATCTTGAGAGTTGACTCAGCATACATAATGTGGTAAAACATAATGTTCCGCTTATAGATAGAAATTGTGGGGCTTGTAATTGCTGTTAATAATCACTTGAGGGGTGAAAAAAGGAACAGTTCTGGGAAGCTTGTGACAGAAGGAGAGACCTGCAATTCTTTGAATGGTTTGTGGAAAAGTGGATTCATTAAACTACATAAATGTGCACATAAGGTCTTATTCGTTTTAATGATCTAGCAAAAGTGCACTATGAGCCCTGCCAAATTAAGTCTTCATTCCCTGAAAGTGCCTTCTTGTTGATTTGTGAGATATTACATTATTTCTTTAATGATCAAATATAATTCATTCTTCAAATGCACTGCCCTCCTAAATTATAGCCAGAGATGTAGGCTTGCAGAATTTTGAAATTAGAAGAGACCTTAGAGATCATCTAGCTCAACGATCTCATCTAATAGATGAACGAACTGAGATTTAGAGAAACTACGTGATAGTTTGGTAGACTAGCTACCAAATTGTTCACCACAATTTAAATAACATTGGTAATATTTTTATAGCAAAGCACTAGAAATAAAATCCAGGGACTCTAGACCACAGAATTCTAAAAAGCTTTATTCCTCAAGATAAAACCAGGAATCTGAATTCATTCAACAAACAAGTATTGACCTTCTACTCTGTTCTGTGCCAGGTATTTTGTTAATCCCATAGCACACAAAGATAAATAAAAGATAATTCCTGTCCTCTGAGAACTCAAAGTTGTTTGAAGAATAGTAGTTAATACCCAATGAGTGCTTTCTATGTGCCAAACACTATTCCAAAACACTTAAAAACGTGTATTAATTCATGTAATACAAATAACAACCCTACATGGAGGAGACTATTATTATTCCCTTTTTACAGATAAAGAAACTGAAGCACAGAGAGGTTATGTAACTTGTCTGAAGTTGCACAGCTAGTAAGGAGTTGTATAAGTTTGCTAGCACTGCCGTAATAAAGTACCATAAACTGGGTGGTACTGGCTTAGAACAACAAAAATGTATTGTCTCACAGTTCTGGAGGTTAGATGTCCAAGATCGAGGTATCAGCAGGATTGGTTCCTTCTGAGAACTGTGAGGAAAAAGTCTAATCTATGCCTCTCTCCTAGCATCTTGTAGTTTGCTGGTAATCTTTGGCATTCCTTGGCTTCTGCTGCAGCACCCCAATTTCTGCCTTCATCTTCACACGGTATTCTCCCTCTGTACACGTCTATGTCCAAATTTCCCCTTTTTTATAAAGACACCAGTAATATTGGATTAGGGGCTGTTGGTTCACAACCTCGGGAGTTCCACAAGTGAAATTCAAAACTGGCCCCCATACACGGAGGGCAAGGCGAGATGGAAGAAAGAGGCAGACCACTCCAGATTGGTAGATGACAGTTTTAATAAGCAAGGAAACTTACATACATGGCTTGTCTTGGGCAGCCACAAGATGAGTAAATCTCCCCACCTGCCCACCAGAATCTTAAAAGTTTATATAAAGGCCTTAATGGGGTTCAGTCACATACCCAGTGGTGGTCTCCACAATACATTACTCTCTCATGGCTGTGTCCTTGAAACTGCTCCTAGTGAGGATGGGCAGAACGTACATTCCAGCAACAGGGGAAGGGGTAAGCAGCCTCTGATTGCCTGGGTCCAGTTCCTGGGTCAATCAGCGGTCATGTCCTTTTGATGACCTCGAATAGGGGCCCATCCTATTTCATCTCAATTAACTACACCTGCAAAGACTCTGTTACCAAATAAGGTCACATTCTCAGGTACTGGGAGTTAGGACCTCAACATATAAATTTGGGGGACACAATTTAACTCATAGCAATCCATCTTCTAGCCCTCAAACACTCGTCCTTTTCACATGCAAAATACATTCACCACATTTCTACATCCTCCAAAGTTTTAACCCATTCCAGTATCAACTGGAAGTTGAAAAACTCATACAAATATCATCTAAATCGAATATGGATAAGACTCGGGGGTATGACTCATCCTGGGGCAAAATTCCTCTCCATCTGTGAACCTGTAAAACCAGATAACAAGTTGCTAATTCCCAAAATACAATGGCAGAACAGGCACAGGATAGACCTTCCCGTTCCTATAGGGAGAAATCAGAAGAAAAAAAGGGACTACAGATCTCCAGCAAGTCTGAAAACTAGCAGGGCAAATTCCATTAGATTTTAAGGCTTGAGAATAATCCTCTCTGGCTTGATGCTCTGTCCTCTGGGCCCACTAGGGTTGCAGGCTGCCTCCTCAGTGCTGGGTTCAGACCTCATTTCCTCAGCCCTGGGTGGCAGCCTCGACCCCAGGAACCAAGGAGGAGCTGGGATCTGAAAGACCACCTTTGGAGTCTTTCTTCTTTTTGTTGCAGATAATACAGTTTTCAACTGAATATCTCTATAGACTCATTTCCTTCCTATAGAATCCCAGAAATCCAACAACCATCCTTCATTTCCTCCTATCTCTTTCCCCTTCAGTCCAAGCTGGCAACATTTTTCCTGAGATAGTGATTGGATACACAAGTCATATGCTTACTCTCCTTAGCAAATGATTGTCCAGCCACACCCTTAGTGTTCTTTCCACAGTATACTTTCTCATTTTTTTGCAATATGGATAGCCTGAGAATTTGTCAAATCTTCAAGTTCTGGTTCCTTCTCACTTAATATTTCCTTTTTCAATCTGTCTCTTTCCTCTCTTCTTTTACTTATAAGTGGCAAGGAGAAATCAGGCAACACCTTCAACACTTCGCTTAGAAATCTCATCAGCTAAGTATCTACGTTTATCACTTTTAAGTTCTACATTCCATCCAACAAAACAAAATTCTCTGCCACTTTATAATAAGGCTTGCCTTTCCTCCAGTTTTCAAAAATGTGTTTCTCATTTCTGTCTATCTCACCAAAAGCACCAGCAACATTCTGTTCGTGATGATATACGTATTCTCTAACATGATAGGAACTTTCTCTACAAATCTCTTTTCTTTCTGAGTCCTTATCAGAATCTACCTTAACATCCATATATCTATCAACAATCTCTTCAAGGCAATCTAGGATTCTTCTATCAAGCACCTCAACACTCTTATATATTCTACCCTTTCCCCAGTTCCAAAGCCACTTCTACATTTTTAGATATTTGTTATAGCAGCACTCTACTCCAGTGCCAAAAATCTGTTAGCTTGCTAGGGCTGCAGCAACAAAATACTACAAAATGGTCACTTAGAACGACAAAAATTTATTGTTTCACGGTTCTGGAGCTTAAAAGTCTGAGATCAAGTGTTGTTGGGATTGGTTATTTCTGAGGGCTGTGATGGGGAAATCTGTTCCATGCTGCTCTCCTAGCTAATGGTGGTTTGCTGGAAATCTTTGGCATTCCTTACTTTATAGCAGCATCACCCCAATCTCTGTCTTCATCTTCACATAGTGGTCTCCCTGTAAGCACGTCTTTGTCCAAATTTCCCCTTTTTTATGAGGACACCAGTCATATTGGATTAGGAGCCCATCCTACGGCAGTATGACTTTACTTTAACGTAAGTAATTATTTCTGCAATGACACTATTACCAAAAAACATCACAATCTGAGGTACTGGGGGGTTGGAATCTCAACATATGAATTTTGAGGTGACACAATTCAACTCACAATAAGGGTAAAGGCGGGATTTCTTTTCAAACAATCTAGCTCCAGAGTTTGTACATGTAACCACTCTGTTAGGTATGTGGTATAATAAAAGTCATAAGAAGAATTATATGAACCCAGATAAGGAAGCAATTAATTTTGTCAGATGGAGAGTGGTTGGGAATTGGAGGAGGATTTCCATAGAAGTAATGGTTGAGTTGAATTTTAAATTAAGAATCAGAGTTCACCAGACAGAAAAAACTGCATGAGCAAAGGCAAAGAAGTGAGAAGGTATCTGGTATACCTTCCCTTCTCACCCGTATTACTGCAACAGCCTACTAATTGGTCTCCTTGCTTCCATCTTTGCTGCCCTATGGTCAATTATCCATCAACAGCCAATAATCTTTTTCACAAAGGCAAGTCAGGTTATGTAATTTACCTGCTCTCAACTCTCCAATAGTTTCTCATTATACTTAGAGAAATCCAAAGTATTTACCAGACCCTCAGAACCTACTTGATCTGATCTTTACCTACCTTTCCAACATCACTTCCTACCATTCTTGCCCTGATTTTTTATGTCATAGTTACATTGGCCTGTCCCCTGGCTTTTCCCCATTTCAGAATATTTTTCTTCCAGATTTTCACATGACTAGTTCCTTCTCGTCATTCAGGGTTCAACTCAAATGCCATCTTCTCAAAGATGTCTTCTCTGTCATTTGATCTAAGTAGCTATCTCCCAGTCACTCTCTATCACATCTTATGTCATTTTTTCCCTTGTGGTACTTGGCTATGGCACACAAATAAATCATTGTGTATTTGTTTGTTGACTTGTTTATTGTGTGTCTCCTTTCTCCAGAATGTAAACTCAATGAAAGCAGAGACTTTGTCTTATTCACGGCTCTATCCCCAGTACCTAAAAAGTACCTGACACTTTTTATAAATAATTGTAAGATAAATGCCTCTATTCAAGATCACTTTTTTTTTGAGGAAGATTGGCCCTGACCTAACATCTGTTGCCAATCTTCCTCTTTTCTTTTTTCTCCCCAAAGCCCCAGTACATAGTTGTATATCCTAGTTGTAGGACCTTCTAGTTCTTCTATGTGGGATGCCACCTCAGCGTGGCTTGATGAGCAGTGCATAGGTCCACACCCAGGATCCGAACCGGCGAACCCTGGGCCGCTGAAGCAGAACGTGCAAACTTAACCACTATGCCACCAGGCTGGCCCCTCAAGAGCATTTTTGATGGAGTGATAATGGCAGAAACCACAATACAATAAGATGAGGAGTGAATAGGGGTAAAGAAGTAGAGTAGTGGGCATAGATCCCTTTTTCAAGTAATCTGTGTGTTGCAGAAGAGAAATTGGGGATTAGGGAGGTTTTATTTTTGGTCTGCAGCTTATAATTCTCATCACAGATAAGCACATACAGAGACTGGCTAGGAGAAAATGGAGAGAAAGAGAAAAATAGGAGCGAGAGAGAGAGAAGAGAGGAGAAAAGAGAAAAGAGAGAGAGGGAGAGACAGAGATTAGATATATGGGAAAAAAGAGGATAATTGATAATAAGGTCCTGGCGGAAATGGAGGGGATGAGTTCAAGAGCACCATAGATAGGTTACCTTTGGAAGAGAGCAAGGTCACATCTTCCTCCTAGACAAAATTAAGCAAGGCAGGAATAAGTGAAAATACAGACATAATGAAGGCTGAGACAAGGGATGTTGAAGAATATCACTGAGGTAAGCTGCTAAACCCTCTGCAGAAAGGAAAGCCTAAAAGGGCAGGGATCTTAATGAGATTACTAAGGTTTAGTATGGCTACATCAGGGTTCAGAAAAGGGAACCAATTAGGGATGAGTAAAAGAATTGTTGAGCTGTGTTGATAGCTGAGGTTGGAGATCATAAATTTGTAATGGCTCCAATCTAAAAGGATATGTACTTTTTCTCCAGTAGAACTCTAGAGCCCGGAAGCAGAAGTGGGAAAAAATGAATGTTCCAGAATTGTGATTGGCAAGGCAAGTTCAGCATAGGATTAAGACAGATGGAAATAATACAGCTGAAGAGTTACCATTTTAGCTAGTTAGTGAAAGAAGTAGAGCTAGGAGGAAGCTAACCATCAGGAGAACTGTGAGTGGTGTTGAAAGCTGAAAGTAAGGGACAGGAAAAGACAGTATGTTGTGGACAGAAAATTGGAGTTCAGAGTTTAAAAAAATGAAACAAATGTGAGCTGAGGGAAGGACAGATTTCAAAGAATAGGAAGAATCTTGGGGAGGATATTAGAAATGTTGTCTATCTTGAGTGTGGTGGTGGTTTTATGGCTGTATACCACTGTCAAAACTCATCAAATTGTACATTTTAAATGGATGTGGTTTATTGTACATGTCATTCCTCAATCTAGTTGATAAGAAAAAAGTTTGCTTTTTTGTTTTAAGTTGAAAGAATTTTAGGTAATAGCAAAGTTCAGGTTGCAGCAATGTTGCTAAACTGTAATGTTGGTAAAGGTCACCAGAAAAGAAACATAGAAATTGTAGAGCCAGGTATTCGCAGTTGCCAAAGATGAGTGAGAGTACCGGATGAGTCAGATTCAGAGTCCTCAATGCTTATTTAGTAACCTGGAAGCAGGGTTGTTGAAGGAAACATTTCAATCATTCCCTTATGATTTTTAATTTGGTGTTGATGTTGGTTTACTTCCAACTGGCAAGTAACTATTCTTAAATCCAGATTACCTCGGTGCAATACCGTCAAATGTATTCATAGGAATTCCAAACACAGCCGATAAAGGCTCAGGTTAAAGGTGAAGTATATAAAATCAGGATCATTATCATCCACTGAAAAAATCAAAATCATTCTATGAATCAATACAAAATACCATTTACATGACTGTGTTCCTTGGAACAAAAATTCTCTTTCTTTGGGACATTGTTGTTTCTAATCATGTTGCTATTTTAGGTCTTATCTTTTAATACTTATGTTCCTAACAAAATAAAAATGAAAATCTCACTCTTTCTCAGGACACTAGGCTTCCTTAATTCATTCTCATAAATAATTGAAAAGAAATAGTGTGAAATTTGGAGTACAGGGAAGAGAAGGAAATTAGTTGCCAAAAAAAGAATTTCTGTCTTTTTTTTAAACCATAAGCATGTTTCTTGCCAGAAAATACCAGATTTTTAATGCATTTCAATAAGATACCTGTCTTAAATTGGCAATACATTTTGAAATAATGGTATTTCCCCCCAAGGAATAAATACCTAAAAGCTGCATTCCAGATATAAAAATAAGGTGCTGCTATTTTGATTAAAATGTACATACACACAAATGCACACATTTCACAACAAAGAAATATCAGATACAGTATCAGAAGGAAAATCAAGTGGTCATTTAATAATGATTAGTTAAAATTTAAAGAAGAACCTCACTCATTGTCAGTTTAATTGTGTTTCACAAGGTTTGAATAATTACCTAAATGATTTTCCCCTCTTCCTATTCCTCCTATACTCACACACACAAACACACACACACACATGCACGCACACTTTTTTTTTCCACCAAACTATTCTAAAAGCAACCCTTTTGAAAGGGATCATCTAGGCAGAAACACATAGGCCTAAAAACTGTACTAAACTAGAATGTATCTTCATACTGTACACATTTGCTTTACATTATCTATATGAACATAAAGAGAAAAAACAATGACAGGATAGAAAAATAAGGAAATGAAGCTTATTGGGATCATCTAAATTTTCTTGCAGCAGTTGTTAAATCAGCCAGTTTTAACCTAACAAAATAAGATTTTAGAAACCACATATTTGTTGGTAGCTATGATGTTAAGTTAAAATGCTCTGAAACAATCAAGAAAAAATTAAGTAAACTTATCCCTAAAACCAGATACAGTTTCCTAAACTAGCCCTGAACTATGTCTCTAAAGAGAATAAAAATATCGTAATTTAGAGATGCATTGTAATCTGATATAAAAATAGGGCTCAACAGTAAAATTGGCCTTAATATTCATAGATTTGTTTATTTACTCACTCATTAATTCATTGATCCGTTCATCAAACATTTGTTAAGCATCTACCATATGCTTCCTGTGATAGACCCTGCATCCACAGAGATGAATAAACGAAGTTCAAAATCCAGTAGGAGGACGTCAAGAAAACAAACAATTGCAATAAAATGTGATGTGCACAATAAACTGTAAAGGTTTGCATACACTTTGAAAATTCTGATTCTCTCTTTCTAAGGCAGAGAAAAAGGAACAACATAGGCTTTAATGCATTTTGAATAGCATATTCTGATTATAATATTAATTTTTTAAATAAAGACACAATGAAGAAAAGTCACTTGTAATACTGCAACCCAGAGATAATCAATGTTGACAGTTTATGTATATATACTTGTATTATTCAATGTGTATATATATATATTACATATATATGTATTATAGAAAATTGAATCATACTGCACATAATTTTTACAATTTTCCTTTTGAAACTAATTTGTATATTGTAAACATTTTCCATGTTATTAAATGCTTTCTTAAAACATTTCCTTAAATGGCTGCATAGGATTTTATGACATGGATGTATTATAAGCTATTTAGCCATTCTCTGTGTTAGACATGTAGATTCTTTCCAATTTTCTGCTAGCATAAACAAGACAGATAAATAATGGTCTACATCTTTATGTACAGCTCTGATTATTTATTTAGTATAATTTCCTAAAAGTACAATTTAGGGGACAAAGCAATAATGAAGACTTTAGATACATACTGTCAAGTTGCTTTCCAGGAAGCTTAAACCAGTCTACCTTATCACAAGCAGTATATGAGGGTTCCCATTTTCTACATCTCATCAATACTAGTTATTGAAATTTATTACTATTTTAATACATGAAAATGGTATTGGGTTATTTAATTAGGATTGATATCATTATTAGTGACTTTAACTTATTTTTCATCTAAGTTTATTCACTTTTCTATTTCCATACCAATTTTCCATATTTCCATGTTTTCATATCGTGATTGATTTATAAAAGCTCTTTATATATTAAAATATATTAAGAAAGTCACTATGTGTCATATATATATATGTATTTGTCTGGCAATTTTTTTACCACTTTTTTCCATTTGCCTTTCAATTCTATTAATGCTTTTAAAAAACCTATGGAAACTTTAAATTTTCATTATGTTAAATCTATTAGTATTTTCCTTTTTTTCTTTTGTTTTCCTTTTTATAAAGGATTCCTTTAACTAGCAATCAGATAAATATTCTCTTTATTTCTATATATTTATATATAGTTTGATTTATTAAACCTAGTTAATTAATCCAGCTGGAATTTGTTTTGGTGCATGATATGAAATAGGGATCTATTTATTTTCTCAAAATCATATAATCATCCAATCACTACTTATGAAATAATTCCTACACTCCTAGTAGTTTGAAATACCATCTTTATCATGTATAAGTTTTTATAGCTCTCAGTTATTTTCCTGGTTTTCCTTTTCTAGTAAATTGTTCTAGCACCAGGACTCTATCATTTAATTATGGTAATGTTATAGTACATTTTAACATGTTGAACTGCAAGCTCTCTCAATTACTTTTGATTTTTCAGATTTTTTCCTCATTATTTACACAGCTTTATTTGTTCAGGTGAACTTAGAATAAATCATCTTGCTTTTCATATCAACCATTTTATGGGAAAGAGATTTGTAAGCCTGTCATCTTTCCTATTACAGTATTTTGACATCAGAAATAAAATGTTGAGCAGAAAAAGCAAGTCACAGAAGAATACATACAGTTTGAGTCCACTTACACAAAGTTCAAAACAAATCACACATTGTTCACGGATATACATACATATGGCAAATTTATAAGAAAAGTAAGGAAATTACTTGCTCAAATCTAAGGATAATGATTTCCGCTATTCCAGGAAGTGAGATCAAATCTAGAACAGACACAGTGGGAGTGCCAAAGGTATTGATGAACTTCTATTCCCAGAGCTGTGTGATAGGTACATGGGTGTTTTATTATGATTATTATCATTAATAACATTCTATTTAGTTGTTATAGTTCTGGAAACTGCAATATTTTCATAAGAAAAATTGAATTTATAAAACTTAAGTAAATTCAGAAAAATCAATACCTTTCCTTTATACCACTATCAGGAAAATGTAAATTAAAATCATTACATTAATAATAGCAATTCAAAATATGAAATACCTAGCAATAAACTTGATATGATATATGTAGAAACTATTTAAACTTTATGAGGAAATCTATATGGTCAACTGAGTGAAATTTAACAAAAAACCTTGCATTAATGAAGAAACATAACATGTTCTTCAAACTGCTCTATAAATTTAATGCAATCCCAATTAGACTCTCAACACAATTTTTGAACTAAACTAAACGTCTCTAAATTTTATCTCAAAGAACGATAATTAAATTTTCCTACCAAGAAAATCTTGGAAGAAATTATTAATGAAGAGAGACTTGCCACACCAATTGGATTACACCCTATTGAAAAGCTACAATTATTAACACAATGAGATGCAACTGTCAGAAGAGACTGAGAACATTAATAACATTTGATGTTTTGTAAGTACTTGCCACCAACTGTATATTCTACTAACTCCTTTACATTCATTATCTCTTTTAATCCTCACAATTATTTCAGGTAGCTAATGCTATTATTTCAATTTTTACAAAAGAAAAACCTAGCATGGTCAGCCATCCTGGTTTGCCCACAACTGTTCCAATTATAGCACTTAAAATCCAGGATCCCCGGATACGTCTCAATCCCCTGGAAACTGGGATGGTTAGGCATCCTAAAATTGAATTGGAGTGCTTATGTAATTTACTCAGAATATTACAACAGGTAATTGGTGGAGCTGGGATTTAAATCCAGCTCAGATTCCATAGCCCATGTTTTAACATTGCAAACACTCATATGATTAGTGTGGCAATGTAAATGACTGCGGGAAAACATTGTGGAACAATGTTTGACCACAGACAAAAAAATTAGATCAATATCTCACCCTTTACACTAGAAAAAAATTATTGATGAATAAACAATTTAAACATAAACTTTGGATGAAACAATAAATGAATAGATGTGTAATCTTTGAATAAAGATGGACATTCTAAACATGACATAAAAGCTAGAAACTACAAACGAAAAGACGAATAAATATGTTGGCATTAAAAAAACTTATCTACAACTTAAAACATCACGACAAATTTTTTTTAAAAAAGGATAAGTAGGGAAAATATTTGAAACACAGATGAGAAATAGTTAATGACATAAATATATACAAGTCCTCAAAAATTAATAGGAAATATCTAAACTCTACAATAGAAAAATGGACAAAGGACATTAGTAAGCACTTCAAAAAAGAAGTACAAATGGCTAAAAACATGAGCAAAATATCATATCTCTAATAGTGACAAAATTACGCAAAATTAAAAAATGCTATTTTTCCTGAAGCAGATTAACAAAGATTAAAAAGAATTAATAATACCTAATGTTGATGATTGTATGGAGAAAATAGGCCCTCTCATACATACGTGGTTGGTGGGAATATAAAACAGTAAAATATGTGAGGGCATTTTGACAATATGAACCAAAAGCCTTAAAATGCACACTTTTTGATTCAAAAAATTCCCGTTTCAAGAATCTATCATAGAGAAATAATCTGACCAATATGAAAAGATATATATATATATATAAAATGTTCATTCTAACACTGTTTATAATAGCATATAACTTAAGACAACTTAATATCTATCCTTTGGCATTAGTTACATAAATTGTGCACATCCTTGCCATACAATACTATGTAGCCGTTAAAAATCACTCATTCATTCAATCATCCATTCATCAAATATTTATTGAATGGCAGGCATATAACTAGTTGCTGAGGATACAATAGTGTACAAAACTGAGTATAAATTTATCCTTATATAGCTACTGTCTTTACAGAAAGCAAATTAAACAGAAAACAAAGACAAATAAAATAACTGTAGCACGCAATAAGAACTTGATGGAAATAAACAAAAGACTGAGACAGATTAACAGAAGGACCTAGATCCATACTTATTTGTATGCAGGGCTTAACTTCCCCCAAGCATACACATGTCAAGGATTTAACTACATGGAATATTCAAATTTGTTTCAAGACATGTTTAATATGTGCTATAATCAGTCAAGCTCCTTATGATCTCTCTTAGAGTCCAGAGATCAGAGCACACATGCCAGTCAAAAAGTGTCTTCCCAAAATGACAGAGAATTCAGAGTCTCTATCTTGTAATTAACAGAGATATCACCACCAAAGTCTGCCTGAATATTCAGACCACACGAATTCTGCTCTAGTACACCTCTCTCGGAACTACGGCATCGACCACCTGCTCAGATTCTTCACCTTGTTTCTCGCTATATATTGATTTTTTATTACTTTCAGGGCATCTCCATCTAGTATATTGAAACATATGAAATTGCTGATATTCAGCCATTTTTGATCAACTAAAATGACAATTTCACATGTTCAACTTACTATAAAAGAACAATTCCTCCATGTCGATATCCTGAACTACTTTGTTTGATGCACCAAGACAAATGTCCTGCCCCTCTTCTGCCCACACTGCAGGTGCTGTAAATGAGACATGAGCTGACATCAGTAATAGACTCCACTTACAACCCTAATGGCTCACCTATATATTTTCTTCTAAAGTCTGACATTTAGAATAACATGGTAGAATTTTACACTTTATTTTCATGATATCATTTATCTATATGGCCATCCTACAAGGTAAGAGGATGGGAGGAGAGGATATTCAGTTGAATAATATTCAAGAAAGATCTATTTCTTTCAGTCATTTTTTTTTGGCAGGGAGGAACACTACTGAGCCTTAACTGTGTGAATTTAAAAGGTATTTGCCATGACCTCTGCATCAATCTAGAAAATGAAGGGGTATTCATCAAATTTATTGTACAAAATGTAGTTTTTATAGAGACTGCAGTATAGCTTAGCCGCTATTGCTATAAACTTTGGAGTCTGACAAGTTCAAATCTTTGAACAAATTTCTGAGTCAGTATCCTCATCTGCAAAATAGGGGGAGGAATTAGACCTACTTCATAAGATTATTAGGATAATTAAATGAGATGATACATATAAAATGCACTTAGTACAGATACATAATAAATGCTCAATTAAAAGTAGTTTTATAGCCTCTTAAAATTTTTCTTATTCTTTTAGCCTAATTCCCTAATCATGAGATAGAACCTGGACACCAGAATTGCAAAATAGGGAGCACTTTGCAATTTGGGGTGGGAAAAAGCAGAGAAAATGCCTTGCTATAGATTCTCTATGAAGAAGCCCAGCGATTCCTCATTTGGCCAACTCTTCTATTTGCCCTTCAATTTCATTCATTACACAGCCAATTGAGGTAGAGAGTGAATGATAGAGCAGAAGAGAGTTCCCTCACCCCCAAATTGCATTCAGGGAACATTATTTATCTGTGCGGAGGAGAAACATTTAGCATTATTCTTAGTGGATTATATATCATGGTTTATAAATAGACCTTGTAAAATTAAAAGAATGCACCCTTCCCCCAGCCAGTTGGCCTTGAAAATACAGAGTGGATATAACTACAGTTGAAGACACTTCGTTGGGCTTACCACAGCTACAAGTAACTTTTCCTGGCCAGCTGCTAAAGCAGCTGCTGAGAGGCAGGAGGCAGAAATTCTGGCTTGGTTCTTCCTCAGCTAAGGTGAAGCAAATGCTCAGTGGCTGCCTAAAGCTACTGCTCAGCAGCCAAATAAGGGTACACCCACACAGCAAACATAGGACAAAACTTGAAAACTATGTTTTCTGCATAAGAATCCAAGATGTCAATCTCTAAGCCAGGTCAGCAAAACCCTCTGAACTCTGAGAAGTTTTTCCTTCAAAAGACTTCCAAGTATTTGTTTCACAGTCTTAAGGGCAGCCATAGCCAGTGGCACCTGAGCTGACGAGGGCCCTTCATTCAAGGGATGCTAAAGGCCTAGTCTGACCTCTTTGGGCACCAGAATGTTAACTGTAATTATCATTTTAGAAACTTAATATCTGATCAACTTCTTCATAAAAACAATAAAAATTATATTTCCCTGAGTCTTGATGCTGTCAAGATTCTACTTTTCTTTTCTCAACTAATTCTGAAATTAACACCCAACCTGACAGCAAGTCAATACAGCCCAGAAGAAAATAATCCCATGCTGCAGGGATCAGATCCCAACTCGGCACTTACAAGGCATATGACATTGAGCAAGTTGCCTTGGTTTAAAAATCTGTAAAGTAAATATAATAACAATACCTATTTCATAGGGTTGTTGTGACAATAAATTATATGTATATATAACTTAATTAAGTGTCTGGCCCATATAACTCCACTTAATAAGTGTTGGCTCTTTTTATTATTTTTAAATTATTTTTTACTTGATCTCATCCAGATCCCCTCTTCTATCAACCAGCTCTGCATCACTTCTTGTCCTCTGCAGAATCCTACTGCAGTCCGCGTTAACTACAATCAGCAGAGAACTCTATTTTTGTGCACAGTCGCTCAAAGGTTACGATCTTCATTAACTCTTTCTACCACTCTGGCCACTTATGTCCCCAGTAGCTAATGCACAGATTCAGGTATTGTTGGAACTTAAGATGATGATGTGGCTCCCCTCCAATCAGCACTCTGGAGAAAAAAAAAGTCTGCTGCTGTCCAGAAAACCCTTTTCCATCTCTCAACTTCTCAGGAAAGAGGAGTTTTATAGTCTGCCCTGTCTTTGGCTACATGTCACCTAAAAGCCTTCATCCATTACTAAATTAAAAATGACTTCCCAGTGTTCAATTCAACAGCGTATATACTACAATTGGAATGATTCAGAAAAGATTAACATGGCCTCTGCACAAGGATGACACACCAATTCACGAAGCATTTCATAATTTTGAAACAGGCACTTTTACATATTGCGAAAGTGAAAATGGTAAAAACCCCATAATGGTGAATCCAACAATATCTTCCAAAATTGCAAATGTATTTACCCCTTGATCTAGCAATCCCAAGTCTAGAAATTTATCCTTCAGACATACTTTCACACATATGAACTTATGCATTTACAAGGTTTTTCACTGGGCATTGTTTGTGATTGCAAAAGATTAGAAAAATGTAAAAGTCTATCAAGTGGAGAATGATTAAATAAACTCTGTTCTATCCATACAACGGGTTATAATGCTGACAGAAAAAATGAGGACATTCTCTATGTATTGATATAGAAAAATATCCAGAATATACAATAAAAAATACTGTTTCAAGGTATGGAACAGTGGTATATGTTAGGTTAACTTTTGTATATGAAAGGGGGCATGAGAGTATACATTCATATTTGCTTGTATTTGCATAAAGAAACAAAATAAACTAATAAAAATGATTGCCTATAGCAGGGATAGAAAATTATGGCCAGCAAACCTGCTGCCTATTTTTATAAACAAAGTTTTATTGGAACACAGCCATACCATTTGTTTCTGTATTGTCTATGGCTGCTTTTGCACTACAATGGCAGAATTGAGTAATTGCAACAGAGACCACATGGCCTGCAAGCCTAAAATATTTATTACTTGGCCCTTTACAAAAAAAGTTTGCCAACGCCTGACCTATGAGGTAGGGTGAATGGATAGGGACAGGGATGGAAACAAGAATTCTCAATGTACACCTTCTTTTATATGGCTTTGGGTTTTGAACTTATGAATGAATGTATTGCCTTTTTATTAAAAAAAAAAAAACCCAAAATCAATGAAATCTTGTTTGAATCTTCTGGGTAGAAAACAGACAGCAATAAACCTAGAGCAAGGATTTATGTTTGTGCTTGGAGTAGCCCTATTTATTTCTGAACACATATTTGTGAAATTAAAAATAATCAACTTATAAAATTCATTTTTAAATCAAAAAATTGCATTATGATTACTTCCTGTGTTACATTCTCAAAAATCAGCCACATATAGAGTAGCCTGAAGTTTTGTTCCTCTTGAGCTACTTTATACATTTATATGAAGCCTACTAAATGCTAGGCACTGTGTTAGGCAGATAGAATTATAATTGTTGATATTATGATTAGACGATTTCAATCTAATATATATTGAGTTCTCATTATGTGTCACATACTGTTTTTAGTGATTTATATACATTGACTCATTTAATCCTCACAGCACCAAATTTATAACTTCTGCCCAGTCTTCTTTCCTGGACTCCAGACACATACAGCCAACTACCTACTCAACTTTCCCACTTGGATGGCTAATAGACATTTCAAACTCAATTTCCCCCAAAACTGAACTCTTGATCTTTCTCCCCACACATACACCTGCTCCATCCTCAGCTTTCTCCATCTCATTGGATAGATATTCCATTCTTCTAGTTGCTCAGGCAAAAACACTCAGAATCTTCCTTAACCTGTCTCTTCTTCTCACGTGGCATATCTTATCCTCCACCTGTAAAATTATCTAGAATCTGACAACTTCTCACCATATCCACCACTACCACCTTGTTCTGATGTTCTGAGCCACCATCATCTTTCACCTAGATTACTACAATAGCCAACTCACTGATTTCCTTGTTTCTCCTCTTGCCCCTTTACAATCTATTTCCAGCACAGCAGCCAGAATTATCCTCTCAAATGTAAAGTTGATCATGTCACTCCTCTTCTCAGTACCCCACAATGGATCCCTTTCTCACTCCAAGTAAAGGCCATTGTCCAACTCTTTATTCATCTAAGGCCTACTCTGACCATTGTAGGGGAGCAAAATTTGCCTCCCCAAAATATGTCTCTTTGGCATGAGGATTATTTTAGGCTGATTATTTCTAAGAAACAGAAGACTCAGGCAGGTTTTCTTTTTACCTCCCTCTTAACTGACTAAAATAATTTAGATTTTAGTCCAGTAAGAACAGCTATCACCAGAGAATATGAGCTATCACAAAGAATATGAGCTAGGTGTGGTGGAACTGAGGGGAACTTAGCAAGGCCTATTTGTTCACATTCCTCTCTGTGTCCCTTTGTCTCTGCATGGCATGGCAAACATTTGTTTATCAAACATTTCCTCTTCCCATCTCCTTGTGAATTATCTTACTCCCCTTTGATGTCCCAGATCCCTACTCCTTCTCCTTAGCTCAGGACTGGCATATATACCTCAATTGTCTGACTGTCTTTTGGCCTCACATTCTTATGGAGCGTCTGTATATGCAAAATTAAATTTGATTTTCTCCTATTAATCTGTCTCATGTCAATTTAATTCTTAGACCAGCCAGAAGAACCTAGAAGGGTAGAGGAAAAAATTTTCATCCTCAACACTATCCTATTTAAAGTTAAAGTTCTGTCCTCCCAATCCTACTGCAGCACTATCCATCCTCTTACCCTATTCTATAATTTTTTCCATATTATCTCCTTATTTATGTCTTTTTGTTTATTATTTTTCCATGTGGTGAAAAGTAGACTCAAATATTTGTGGAATTAATGAACTTTTTCTTGAGATGTAGGTATTATTTCTTCCCCCATTGTACAGAACAGAAAACAAAGGCTCAGCCAGCTTAACTTATTTGCACCGTGGTCAGAAAATTAATCAGGGAGAGGGCAGAGAATTAAACCCAGATACCTCAGACTCTAAAGCTCATAGTCTTAACCACCCAACAACCTCGTGCAATTTATAGTATAATGCAGGCCATGCTAACCTGTGTGTCTATTGCTCAGGCACAAAGGTAGTTGCAAAGCAAGATCAGCAGTTGTCACGGAACTTGAACATAGCTCTCTAGAGAATAAAGCAAGCAAGTTGAAAAAACACATCGGTAATGAAATGGTGCCATTCAGGTTGACAGTTTCTGATATAGCCTTACCTGGCTAATGGGTGAAAGGCATACTTGAAGGGTTTTACCATCAACCTACATTTTCTTCTTCACTTACTCTGCACAATCGTGTTAATGATACTTAGGCCAAGTCAAATAAAACATTTCCAACTGCCTGAGTTACAGAGTCATTTCATGAGTAAATATCCATTAAAGTTTCATCCCAAGGTGTGGTGGGAGTGTTAAAGCAGAGTCCTTTGGGCAAAAGAGCCCCAGGAAATGGAAACCTTTGTTAAAATGTGAATTGAGACTAAGCCTTCAGCACCTCCCCTTCAAGTGGGCTCCAACTTCTAATGCAGCCTAAGGGGCAGAGAGTACACTGAAAGAATACACAAAGTTTCCTCAGAATTACTGTGACCTATTAATTCTGCTCTCTTACAAATTCCTACTAAATGTTTTCTTTTGCTTAGTAAAAGCATTTAGAGGATGGTGGCACTCAGAACGTGCTTATAGTGCAGCTCCTTCTGAGATAGGGGGCTGGTGGGCTCTAGGGGAATTTGCCCTTCATAGTTCCATGTAATTTGCTGTTGTCTGCTCAATGCCCAGTAGGAGCAAACTAGGCCAGAGCCTTTTAAACTGTGTCCTAGGGCCCCTAGGGAGTTTACTAAACTATGCATGATATTCTACAGGCAAATTTAAGACTATGGATGATTTCATAAAAGCACTGATTTTTTTAAAAACAACTTTTTGTGATTGCTGATTCTGTATCCAGTCCTTCCTTCATCTCAATATTATAGTCTTTTGCTTTCCTTGTAGTGCAAGCAATAGAATAGAATGGCTTAGAAAACTGATTCTAGAGCCAGAATGCCCAGATTCAAATCCTGACTCAGCCATTTACTGTGATTTCTTGGGCTTGTTAGTTAACCTCATTAACCTGTTCACTCTTTGGTAAAATAGGCTATCTTAAGGGTTCAATGGGATTATGTATGTAAAATGTTTAGTACAATATGGACATATAGTACTTTTATTTTTATATGTTCCCAAATATGAGACTCTGTGACAGAGGCAGTACCGTGCAGTGAGAGGAAACATAGATTTAGAGTTAGCAGGCTGGGTTCTAGAATCCCAGCTTTGCCATGGACCACTGTACAACTTTAGGTTAAACAACTTAATTTCACCCCACAAGTTTCCTTCATTATAAAGTGAGAGGACTGAAATAAGTTATCTCTAAAGTTTCTTCCAGTTCTAATATTGAATAACGTTCTATAATATTCTATAAGGACCAATCCAGAAAAAATTATAATGCAATAGTTTTCAATTCTAGACCTAAAATATGTTTTACTTCATAAAGAATACTATGAAAAGAAGAGAAATTTTATTATAACACAGACAAGATCTATTCCCAATTTTACTCCCTGAATATTTGCCTTCTTATTGCAGATTACACCACCCTCCTTGAAATGGTTCATTGGTTACAAACCAGCATGGATTTTGTTTCATGGCAATTTGGTTCATAAAAAAAGATGCATTATCGAACTTTACAACTCGTAGTTCAACACATTTTTCTCTACAATATAAAGGTTATTTCATTTAAAACAAGTACAAATCTCTGAATTAGAAAACAAATGAGTGACGTCTCATGGTGATAAAGAATTTACCATATATTGAGTGCTTGGGAAGAAACCAAATTTGGGTTGAAGAACTGCTCATTTCACTTAGTGAAAGTGATCTTAGTGAAAGTGATCCAACTAGAGACAGAAATGGGGAGAATGTCCTTCTGTGAAGATCTAAATGCCCAAACTACTCAGAACTGGTCAGCTTTAGGAATAAAAAGCTCTGTATTAGCTGGCTTTGCTGTGGCCACAAATGATCCAAGAATCTCAGCAATTTACAATGACAAAGGTTCATTTTTCACTTGCATTACATGTTAGCTACAGGTTGGCAGCAACTCTGGTACCGCTCCACGTGACTTCTTCCTTCCTAGATCCAGGCTGAGAAGCAGCCCCCAATCTGGACCTACTACTCTCACAGCAGAAGGGAAGGCAAGAGAGCTTACAAAACCACATGATGGCTCTTAGAGATTTTCTTTAGGACTGGCATGCTGTCAGTTGTGCTCGTGTTTGTTTATCCAAAGCAAATCACATGGCCAAACCTGGTGTCAATAGGGCAAGGAAGTATACTTCCTCCACAGAAATGTATTGCAATTCATATGGAAATGAGTGGGGATATAAACTTCTCTTGCAAGGAAGGGGCCAGAGAGTAATTAGAAACAATGATACTAACTACCACAATGTGCTTTCTGAGTCAGAAATGTCTATTTTTCTTTTCCCACATGCAAAATATACTCATAAATTTAGCTCATGTCTTCTCTTTGCTAGCTTAGTAAGCTCCATGAGGACAAGGCCATGTCTATTTTACTAATCTGTCCTCAGCACTGTGTTTGAAACGTAGTAGCTGCTCAAAAAATATTGTTTAATTAATTAATCAAGAATAAATTGAAATAGCCTGAACGAATAGCATATTTACTTTTTGTTTGGGAGAGTACGGAGAAAGTACTCATGATTTGGTGAAAGGCTCCATAAAGCAGAAGCAGGGCTAGAAGTGGATTTAATGATTTGGGCTTAACAGAAGGCACTTGGTTTTTCTCTGAGCCGAGGTTGTCATCTTAAATACCATCTTTGGCTAAAGACAATGAAAGACGTTGGGAGAGGGGGGAGTCAGTTATGGGAGATTACCAGAGAAGCATAATAAACAAGAGTAAGGTTACTATGCAGATTTAAGTTCTTGCCTTCCACATTGATAAGAGTTTCTAGAGATAAGGTCATCCCCCCTTCTTCCTGGTACAGAGAGGGAGACATCTTTACAAATGGAGATTTCCCTTACAAATGTAAATGTCTCTTACAAAGGGGGCAACTTGTACTTTTCAGAGCTTCTCCCCTGTCTGCAGTTTCTTAAAAGTAAACAGCCCAAAATAATCCTCACGCTAAAGAGACACATTTTAGGATGGCCAATTCTGATCCCCCATAGATTGATGTTATTCTGGAAAAAAATAGGATTTTATCCACAAGATGAAAACAAACTGCCATTATTTCAAGAGAAATACTTTTTGTTATACCTTGAATTTTAAGGCATTTTCCTCCCACTTTTTTTGAGCTTTTGAATATGTATTAACCATCATTATATCCAAGGAGGCAGGAGTCATTATCTCTTTTGTAATGATGATAATGCCAAGGGGACAGAATGATTTGCTGAGGGCAGAGTGAGTCAGTGAGTCAGCAGCTAAGTCAAAAACAATGTCCCAGTTTCCTAATTAGCAGGCTGGCAGTCTTACTGCCCAGGCTTATGGCTCCATCTCACGTCGCCCAGCACTGTCGGGGCAGCTTGGATAAGGTGATATTATTATTCTGCATTTTTGCAGCTCCAATGTGCCCCTTTTTGCCTCAATGTATTTGCTGATTGTAATTACATATTAGTAATCCTGAAAACTAGCAAAAGGGATGGTGAGAATGAAGTCATGCAGAAGCATATTCATATAATCGTTTGCCATGTCACTGTAGCTCCTTTGAGCACACAAGCTGTGAAGGCAGCATATAGCCAGAGCACATATGCTACAACTACTATGCAGCATGAAAAGCCAGTGTGTGAGGGGCAAGGAAAACAGAAAGCTACAAAATTTTAATTCATTTTCTCCTCCTCTGCCCACTTTTTTTTTTTTTTTCTCTCTCTTTATACATGAGGACAGTTGAAACACAAAGAAAGTTGCTCTTGGCCATTTTGACCAAGCCAGAAATGTGCTTCTCCTATTAGTATGCTATAACAATGAATTCATTCCCACTTTTTCCCTTGGCTGTTCAATCTTGAATGAAGGAAAGAAAATTTGTAGTGGAAAATAGCAGGGCCTTTTTGCATTCTCATTAAAGAGCAGAGAAACGAGGGTCCTGTTTTCTCCATCATCAATTTCTCTCTCTCTACTAGATCTTTCTTGCCAATATTTAAACATGTTTTTATTTCTTTCAAAAGCAAGCAAGTGTAAGGGAGGAAGACCTATTCCTCTACCTTATAGGTTCTTCTGGCTGGTCTAAGAATTAAATTGACATGACATAGAACAATAGGAGAAAATCAAACAAAGTTTAATAACATGTATACATGAGAGAAACCCAGGAAAACTGAGTAACTCCCCAAAATGGCTAACACCACCACCTTAAATACCATCTATAGTTAAAGACAAAGGATGATGTTGGGGGTAGTGGTTTGGGACTTCAAAGGAGAGAAAAGCAATTTACATGGAGATAGAAAAACAAATGTTTGGTAAACAAATGTTTGCTGGACCATCTACAGACAATGTGACTGGAAAGAGAACTTTGATAAAAATGGGCCTAGCAAGGTTCCTCTCAGTCTACCACACTTAGAGTTATCTATGTTGATAGCTCTTTCCTGGGACAGGCCTTCTATCTTAAATTCTTTTGGGCAGTTAGGGGAAAGGTCAAAGTTTCTATCTGAGTGTTTTGTTCTTAAAAATAATCAAGCCAAAGAGACATTTGGGTATGGCAAATTCTGATCTCCCACACAAGCAAGAAAAAAGGAAAAGACCTAGGTCGACCCCACTTCCTTATCCAACTACGTCTCACTTTTGTCTTTCATTTTACAGCAAAACTCCTCAAAACTGTTAGCTATGTTACCGTCCAACATGGGGCCTTCTGCTCGCAGCAAGACATGCCAATAGTCAAGAGGCAAGATGGTAGGAGAAAAAAGTCTTTATTATTACAGCTTGCTAGCAAGAGGGAAGGTGGCTGACTCATGTCCAAAAGAACCATCTTAAGGGGGCACGAAATCTTGCAGTAGTTATATAGGCCATTGGGTTATTAGGGAGGGGGTTAGGAATGTTGACCTTCTGGTGTTACAGACTGGGAGTGCCACACCGGATCTTTCAGTTTTCACTGATTATGGCTATCAGTGTAGATTCTCTGTTCAGGGGTCATCACATTCCTAAGGAACTCAAAAAAGTAGTTATCATCTTATTGCAGCTGGGAGGTACATACACAAGCAGGGGTCGTAAAATCTACAGAGCAGTTAGATCTCCTGGAGGGTGCATATCCAGCTGGGTTAGTTTGTCAGAGGTCATTCAAAGTTACAATAGAGTTTTTCTTTTCTACAATATGGCTTCCCTTATGTCAACCTTGTCTTGAGCTGGTATCAGAAGCAGGAAGATCAGTTAAGATGCTATAGCAATAATGAAAGACCAGAGGACTGGCAGTGAGGGTGATGAAAGATGGTAAGATTCTGGATACTCTGTATTTTGGAGGTAGAGCTGAGAGGATTTGCTTGCTGATGGATTTGGATTTGTGAAAGAAACAGAGTAAAAGATGACTAAGGATTTTGCTCTAAGAATGGCGTTGCCATCAACTGAAATGAGGAAGACTTCTGAAATATCAGGTTTAGGGGAGTTTATCATTGGTTTTCAATATGTTGAGTTTGAGATTGTCTATTAAATATCTAGATAGAGGCGGTAGAATATGCAGCTGATTATATTAGCCAGAATTTCAGAGGAGGGGTCTGGCCTGGAGATAACTCATTTGGGAGTTATTCAATATATGGAATGTTTTTAAAGACATGAGTTTAGAGAGGAGAAGAGTAACAAGTATTAAGCCCTTTGGCACTTCAGTGTTTTAAGGTCTGGGTGATGAGGAGAAATAAGCAAAAGAGATTGAGAAGGAGTGATCAGTGAGATAGGAAGAAAATTAAAAGCATATGGCATCCTGAAAACAAGCTGAAACACAGTATTTATAGGAGGATGGACTACCAACTGTGTCAAATGCTGCTGAAAGGTCAATTAAGATGAGCAGTGAGTATTGATCAATTAATTTAACAATATGAGGCTTATTAGTGACCTTGACACAGCCAATTTAATGAACAGATCATGGCCAAAGCCTGCATGAAGTGGATTCAAGATAAAATAAAAAGAAATTGGAAACAGCTGGTATAGCTGATACCGGCTCAAGACAAGGTTGACATAAGGGAAGCCATATTGTAGAAAAGAAAAACTCTATTGTAACTTTGAATGACCTCTGACAAACTAACCCAGCTGGATATGCACCCTCCAGGAGATCTAACTGCTCTGTAGATTTTACGACCCCTGCTTGTGTATGTACCTCCCAGCTGCAATAAGATGATAACTACTTTTTTGAGTTCTTTAGGAACGTGATGACCGCCGAACAGAGAATCTACGCTGATAGCCATCATCAGCGAAAACTGAAAGATCTGGTGTGGCACTCCCAGTCTGTAACACCAGAAGGTCAACATTCCTAACCCCCTCCCCAGTAACCCAAAGGCCTATATAACTACTGTAAGATTTCCTGCCCCCTTAAGATGGTTCTTTTGGACATGAGTCAGCCATCTTCTCTCTTACTAGAAAGCTGTAATAATAAAGACCTTTTTCTCCTACCATCTTGCCTCTTGACTATTGGCATGTCTTGCAGCAAACAGAAGGCCCCACGTTGGGTGGTAACACTTCCACTCTTGCTTCCTTTCAGTCTCTTCTCAGCACAGCAGTCAGAATGACCCTGTCAAAACTGAATCCAGCTCATGTCATGGTCCTGCTTCAGAGTCTTCCAGTGAAAGAGGGAAAAACTAAAAAACACTTTGAAAGGTTTCTAATAGTACTCCAAGAAAAAGCCAAAGTAAATTGATACAGCATCTAGCCTCCTGTTACCTATCTGACATCATCTCTTACTATTGTCCCCATTGCTCACTCTACTCCAACTGTCCCCAAAAATGTGCTCCAGGTATGGATCTTCCTAACAGCTTTGCACTTATTATTTTCTTTACCTAGGGAACTCTTCATCCAAATATCCACGTAACTTACTCCCATACTTCATCCATGTCTTTATTCACCAGTTAACTTCTCAATGAGGCCTTCTCTGGCCACCTGATACACAATTATAAACTTTACTTTTTCCCTTTGCACTTACTACCACCTAGAATATTATATATTTTAATTATATGTTGTTTATTTTCTGTATCCCTCAACTAGTCTCAGAAAGATAGAGATACTGTTTTTGGTTTTTTTAATGCTGGCACATAGAAGTGTTTATTCACATTAGTTGAATGAGTGGATGAATGAATGAATTTTGGGGTAATAACAAACTAATATTTTATATAATGTCGCAATTAGCTCCTGTTGAATATTACCACCCCAAAAATTAGTGGTTTAAAACAACAATTATTTATTTAGCTCATGGTTTTATGGATCAACAATTTTGTCTGAAGTCAAACTAGACAGTTCTTCTGGTCTTGGCTGGGCTAACTAATGCATTTCAGTCAACTGTAGGTCAGCTAGGTAGTTTTCCTTCTTAAATTTAGCTTGCTGTCAGCAAAAGAAAAATTGGCAACTAGGCCACATACCTGTCATCACTGAGACAGCTATTCCGAACTGTTCACCTAATATCTAAACAGGGTTCTGAGAGAGAACAGAAATGTACAAGACCCAGGCTGGGAACATGCACAACATCATTTCAGCCACATTCTATTGCTCAAAGTCTAAGAATAACCAAGATTCAAGGGATGGGGAAATAAACTCCTCCTCTAAATGGAAGGAGTTGCAAAGTCACATTGCAAAGCGGCATGGCCACAGGGAGGAGAATGATTTCAACTATTTTTGCAAATAATCTACAACAGCAGGCTACCAAGGAAAGGTCAGAAATCCTCTCCAGATAGCTTTCTGGAATAGAAACAGATAACCAACTCTCCTGAGTGGTTAAGCCTAAAACAAGAATTATTACTCTCTCACCATCCATGAATCTTTCAAATGAGATAATATTTTCCATTTAAGTAATCTGATTTTCCACTTTTTATGTCATTTATGACCCTAGATCAATATCATGAAACAGCATAATAGAATGGAATAAGAATGGTGATTTTTAACACTGCGTATTCCATTTTTCAAGTTCATCTCTTTCTGCAGGCCTTCGTGTGGGAGACAATTCTCCATGGGTTTCTCATGTTTCTGCAAGTCTTCTGAGCAGAGGCACTATCAGCTTTTTTCTGGACCATATTTTCAAATATATTTATATAGCAAATGGCTTTGGAAGATAAGGGTACTGACTCCCTTCAGAGCAAAGAGCAGGTTTGTTTATTCTCCAGTGTAATAAAGATAATATCTCCTTCTAGGGCAAGGTTCAGGCAGGTTTGTTTACAAACCATTGTAAAAGATTCTGGTTCCCTGAGCTCAGTGTTCTTCAGCCATGACACAAACCCAGTACATGTGCAGAATTCACCTAGGACCTCTCCACATCACTCCCATGAAACTTGGGGGCAAAGGCAACTGATGCGAGCGTAAAGATCATGCTGGCTACTGTGCTGTGAATAATAAAGTCCTTTGACTCTGACCCAGTAGTCTTTTGCTTTCTGCCAGTATCCATGAAATATAGCAAGATAACTGGTTAGCTTACAAGTATGGTAAATCCCAGAACCTTCACAGTTCTTAATTTTTTTTAATAATTTGCATCATTTAAATAGCTATAAATGTATTATTTTAATCATTTGGGCACCCACCAGTTGTTTACAAATATAGTGAAGGTAAAAACGTCATCACTGGGGATGACCCCATGGCATAGTGGTTAGAGTTTGGTGCACTCCGCTTCGGTGGCCCAGATTCATGGGTTCAGATCCAAGGCATGGACCTACACCACTCATCAGTCATGCTGTGGTGGTGACCCACATATAAAATAGAGGAAGATTGGCATGGATGTTAGCTCAGGGCTAATCTTCCTCAAACAAAATAACAGGAGGATTGGCAACAGATGTTACCGCAAGGCGAATCTTCCTCAGCAAAAAGAAAAAAATCATCATTTTTTTTTTGAGTCTCTACAGTATAATCTGTTATCATGGTTTGGCTACGTAGGGAAACAAATATCTTTTATGAAAGTGAACTGTTGTAGATTTTGCTGTATGTAGTGTACTGTCCAAAATAATGTGCATTTTTTAAAATCACAAAGTTACACTAAATCAAAAATTCTGGCTTAAAAAATATCATTTTCACTTCAGCAGTACACATACTAAAGTTAATACAATACGGAGAAGATTAACAAGGTTTGTATTTAAAGATGACATGAAAATTCATGAAATGGGGAAGAAAAGGAATAATAGAATGTATTTGACTAATATAAAAGATAAGAATGAAGAGAAAAAGGAAGAAGAAATAATTGGGTTAAATATAACTAATAATAAGATGGTAGATAGAAGCCACATATATCAATAATCACTTTAAACACAACTGATAATCTAATTAAAAGACTACAATTGTCGGAGTGGATTAAAAATTGTATGTTCTTTAAGTGGAAATCAAAGGGTACTTAAAAGGACACAGTTGTTTGAAAATAAAAAAGATAGTAAAAGACAAACCATGTAAACCATAATCAAAAGAAAACTGGTATAGCTATAATAATACGAGACAAAAAGGACTTTATGGCAAGAAACATTACTAGAGAAATAAGTGGGTATTACATAAGAGTAAAAAGTTAGTCTAAAACCCCACTGGAGGGGCATTTTGTAAATACCTGACCAGTACTCCTCAGAACTGTCAAGTTTATCAAAAGCAAGAAAAGTATGAGAAACTGTTATACTCAGAAGGAGTCTAAGGAGACATGATGACTAAATGGAATGTAGTATCTTGATACTGGAGCAGAAAAAATACATTAGGGGAAAAACTAAGGAAATATGAATAAAGTACAGAGTTTAGTTAATAATAATGTATCAATATAGGTTCACTAATTATAACAAATGTACCATAATATTATAAGATTTTAATAATAGGGCAGCCTGGATGTGATGAACTCTCTGTACTATCTTCTCAATTTTTCTAATTTATTTTAAAATGAAAATTTTATTGAAAAAAAATGATATATAACACAAATAACATATCCAGTATTAAAAAAACTCCTAAAATTCTATAAAGAAAAAATAGACAACAAAAGAAAAATGAACAAAATGCTTGAATAAATCCTTCACAAGTAGAATATCCAAGTGGAGAAAAAAACATATGAAAATTTGCCCTATTTCATTAATCCGTCAGGTTATGTAAATCAAAATCACAATGTGATACCACCACACACCCATGCGAATGGCTAAAATGAAAAAGATAGGTAATGCCAAGTAACTGTTCACAAGGGTTGGAGAAACTGGAACTTTAATATGTTGCTGTAGGTGTGTGACTTGGTGCACTTTGGAAAGTATTTGCTAAAACGGAACATATACATACTCTATGATACAATAATTCTACTTCCAGATATATGTCATCAGAAATGCTGACATATACTCACCAAAAGACACATATGAGAATGTTCATAACAGCACTATTTGTAATAACCCCAAATTCATAGCAATCCTTTGATTCTGATTTTCAGAGCACTCAATTTTGGCTAGAGAACCTGCCTGACTTATTTTGGTCTTGATATTACTTCCCGTTTACAATCTCTGTTTAACTCTGGATTTTCATTAAAGTGTCTCCAAACCCAGCCTAAGAACACTCTCTTACCTCAAATGAATAGTTCTTCGAAGGATAATCAGGGGACTCCTTTGGGCTAAATTAGAGGAGTTAGCTTGAGGTACTGCCATAATAAATAGGTTCAGGAGATTTCTTCAACTAAGTAGGAAACCTGCACTATGGATGATGTCAGAAGTGAAGACAAAACAAATGTAAATCTTGTCTGCTTTAGAGAACCTTTGTGCAAGTCTAGGAACGTAGGCTAGTCATTTGCTTTCACACTTTCTTTAGGCACTGTCTCAAAAACAGCAGCAACAATAATAAAAGTCTAGCACCACAAAATGAAATATAGCATCATGTGTTCACTTCATATACACTTGGCTATAATTCTCCCAAGTAACACATTATGAATGCAAATGAACCATTTTAATTTGTAATGAAGCGGTAAACAGAAAATAGCACATTTATGTCACGCTCTGTAGGACCTAACATGGGGAAAGAATGGAAAGAGGAAAAAGTTCTCCAGTGCCTACTACAGTGTCTGGCATAGAGTGGGTGACTAAGAAATGTCTGTTGAGAAAAGGGGACTGGAAGAATCCTCTACCTGTTTGTACAAAGAGAGAAGAGGTGACATCTGGTGAAAGAGATCTTTTTTTATGGACAGACTGCTGACAGCAGCTGATGGCTAGTCTCTTCAAAGTCCATTTTTTTGGATAGATAAATCAAACATTTATAAAATGGCCCCCTGCTTATTCTCTCTAAAGGATGATTAAAAACAAACTCCCTCTTTTCAAGGTGTAATGATGTATAATTGTCAAAACTTCTGCTGCGACTATAATTCATAATTCGTATTTAAATTTGAACATTAAACCAGTGGAAGTTGCTACTTAAAATAATAGCAAAAAGTTTGTTAGGGCTGTGAATGAATTTCTTCCTCCCTAGAAAACGTGTCATTAGTAAAATGTCAAATGTAATATTGACTAGTAAATAGTTAATTTTCTTTTGCCTTCAGAGACTATAACAATGAACTTATCTGAAAATATTGATTGGCAATATATTAATTGCATCATTTTTAGATCCATAGAATAATTTTAGGGGAGAATTAGTCATTTCCTTCCTACTAGTATTACCAGATTAATTATACATCTGAAAAATTAGTATGCTTATTTGTTCCTGTGGTTGATCATAAAAGTCAGAAATATACATGCCAAAAGGAATTCTCTTCTAGAAGGCATATTTATATTGGACTCAGTGATACAGTATTTAGCTGGTAATTTTATTTTATGCATGTATTATTCTGTAACTGCAACTCAAATGTGCATTATATCCATGTCAATAGGTAGCAATTATTTGTCTGCCAAGTTTATTGTAGAAGCATCTAAAATGCAAAAGAGATTAAATCATAAATTCATCTGTTTCCCCAGAACCCAGTGAACCATAAAAATCTTGCAAAGTTTGCCGAAAGTCTGCCAGACATCAACATTTAAAATTAAGCTCGACATTTCTGTCTTTTACTCATTAAATTTCCGGCCATGCATTTCATGTGGTATACACAGTGAGTCATTGTAAAGTATCAAACCAAATATAAAATCTGTAATGTCTTCTGAAGTGAAAAAAATTCAATCTCCCATGGAAAAGAATAAAACAGGATGCCCCAAAAATAGATAAAAGAGAAAACAGCCCACAATACAGATTGTAATTAATTTGGTGCTCTGCCAAGCTCAGGGAAAGACTCAATAGGAAAATATCAAAAATTCCAAAGTAAAGATAAGCATACAATAGATTGGGCTTTATTCTAAAAGATACACTGGATACCTTAATTCAATCTCAAAAGGGAAAAAAATGTATGGATTAGGGTTGCAAATTTTGATTCTATCTATCATTAACTCTCTTTTTTTCTTTGTTGAATAAATCATAATTTGGAAGGAAAGAAATACTATTGAAATCAAATTTATATTCTCATTAAGAAAGCAGGTCTGTATTTTTAAATTATATTATTTATTTACCTCTTCCTATACTACCATAGGATTTTTCCCCCTCAAAATCCAGGTTCACTTGGTTGTGCTAGGATCACTAATGATCAAAAAATAAATATGCTTAATAAATGAATATGCTGGAAAGCACTTTTTTTTCCAAATCACAATCTATTGCTGATGTCATTAAATGTCATAGATTAAAATAACGTAAAGCCTCTTAACAATCCTGTGAGGAAATAAACTTAATTTTGAATCAAACTTTCCTCTGGCAAAGAAAATGTTCTTTCACGTGAGATAAGACTAAAAAATAAATAAATGTGAGTTTTTTTCCATTCCCTTCCCCTAAAATACTAGCAACCATCCTAACTACCACCACCACTTCAGGAACAAGAAAGGTAAGTAGAGGTTGATCCTTCTGTTGTGGCCAAGGTGGGTGTCACTGCTTATTTATTCATTTCCTAGATTTGGAAGATTGTCTCCATGTAGAGACACACACAAAGCATTAGGGAAGGGCCTCTAGTAGGCCACTATGAAAGTTCAGCTCTTATTGGGAGCCATATGTAAATTTTATTTCCCCCATTTAAGCATAAGCTTTAGTGATAATATCCAAAATGGAAATGTCTAGTGAAGGAAGTTTCTGCTTTGGCAAATGTGTAACCCAGTGACAAGGAACGAGATAAACTTGCTACACAAAAAATAAAGAAAAGAAAGAAAGAAAATAAAAGAAAAATAGTATAATGTTTAAGATTTATAACTGCTTTTAGACTTCTATTGTTAAATTAATGCAGTCTGTCCTATATTTTGAAGCTCCATCTGTGCCAAATGATGAAAGATGAAAGGTATAGAATGGGGAAGAGCAGTGATCTTGAGCTGTAGTATCAAAACATGGTAATAAATCAATATATTCTTTTTTTTCTTGTACGTCATCCCAAATTGCACACTGAGTCAGAGCATCTGGGCTATGATCCAAATCAGATAGTTAGACAGCCCAAAACACCAGATCAACAGATTTCTGAACTAGTGTTATTCATCATATAGACATAATCATTAGACCAATGAGATATGAAGCTTGTATTTACAGAATGATAAACTTCCAGATGAAAGCTGGAAAAATTCAGTCTGACTCACAGATGTTTTGCCTATTTGATGATACACATCTGGATATTTGGAAACATCCAGATGATTAACTATATTCTTTACTTTACTTGCAACTGTTCTGTGTCACATAAACAGTCTTCAAGCCTTCCTTAAGTTTAGACATTCCCTATAATTCACAAATATTATGCATTTATATATAAGCATACATATAAAATAGTAAAACAGGAGCAATAGCCTCCCAGGGGACATTTGGCAGTGTCTGGAGAAATTTTAATTGTCCTACCCGGAGGATGCTACTGGATTTGAATAGTGGTGGCCAGGAATGCTGATAAATATCCTACAATGCACAAGACAGCCCACTACAACAAAGAATATTAGCTGAGTAGCTAGTTATTTAAAATTAATTGGTCATTCTTTATCCAGATGTTTTCAGATTACAAATCAAAGTGCAAACAATGGAGAGCAGGGTCTACTGTAGACTGTTGTTTGGTAGCCTCAGTATTAAACTAAGCAAATAGAAAAACCCAGATGAATCGAAGATGAAGTTGCGCTTGGGTTAGGATCAGTCGTGAGCTGGGGACAACTGGTACTGGCTTGAGATGACTTCCAAATTTTCAGGAATTTTGCAAGCCAATTGAGATCACATTGATATCCTGAAATTGTCCATGTTAAGAGTATTTACATGGCAGAAATCAGCAAAAACTACCATCAGGATTTTGCCCCACCCCCCAGAGGAGGCAGTTGTTAATCATTTGCTAGCACACCACTGGTTAGGATACAGAGCACTAGTGATTTTGTAATATGATCTACCATCTACTAAATTCTATGAAAAATCATTTTTACATGGCCAATGTTAAATACTATGTATCAGTATTTTTGAAATATTCTATTCTAATCACGCTTTATATTTACATATAAAACATCAATGTATTCCCTTTGACAATGCCAACCTCCAATTATCATAACTCCTAACAGAAGCTTTAATTGACCACTTTTTGCAAAATAAGGCTAATGAAAATATTCTGCAATTTAATAGCCAAAGGCTAATTGTTTAAATGCATGCCATTAACTGACACGATCGGAGTCTTGAAAAAGTGAAGATATATTTTACTTAAGAAAAAAAAGATTAGTTTTTCTTAAAAAGCTCAAAGTTGACAGATTCGAGATATAAATGAGGCTTTGATGTAGCTAAATTAATTTTCTTCCTAAAGGAAAGGTCAGCAGCATTAGAATGCCAATTTTACTCAAGAAATTAAAGCTCTAGTTATCTTGGTTGGGGATGAACAAAGAATCATAACTTTCTCTCCTGTTTTGCCATATTAACTCCTTTAGTTTCAGGCAGATATTAATTTTCAAATCACATAGTACATCTGTGAAATACCAAGGCATCATTATTTAAACTGACTTTGTTAGGTTTCAGATATCTTTTTGAGAACTTGTTGCAGAGCAGTCACTTAATCAGATAGTCCATTTCAGAGCCAAAAATATTTTGCTTTTCCCAATTTAACTTGGCACTTTGAAATGGAAAGAGCATTTTCATAAGCACCTTCATTATTCTAATAGAATGTGAAATAAAAAGGATTATCTTCAACAGCCTAACTTTTCACTGCTCAAGATTAAAAGTGAATTGAAAAATCTTATTTCTAAATGAATTTCAAAATGTCAGTTGAAAGAATCAAAGTGCTACATAACTTCTAAACTGAATAATTTTAACCCTCTCCACCACCCACAAAATATGGAACAACTTGCTGACCCACTGGTACACACCAATCCTTAAAACATGTGATAAACATCTATACATATATGCTCAACACTCAATGGTAGTCCTGTAGAGGTAGGCAGAGGCGTTAAGTATTTCTGCATTTCTCTAAAACCAAAGCTCTACTGAAGTTAATTTTATTGCCTACTATAAAGGAAGGGCAACTGATAACAAAATTAGAAATCAAGCAAGACAACTATCAGCAGTATAGCATAGTGATTGGGGCTTTGGATTTGAATATCACATCTGTCTGAGTTTGAATATTATCCTCACCCCTTGTCATATGTCATATTTAATATGCCATCCATTTCAAGATGCATCATTATTTTATGTAGCACCAAGAAAAAAAGAATAAAATAGGCAATTATACTTTTGGAGGCCAAAGATTTTAAGGACATATCCCAATTTCAGAGATTAAAATGTTTTAAAAATGTATCTTACAATCAATGAAAAATAGTCCTTTCTGTGTGACCCTATGTGACCTGAACTTGGCCCCAGTTTCATCATTTGTAAAATAGAGCAGGTAATACCTAACGTTACAGGGTTGTTTTGAGGATTAAATCAGATAACGTAAGGAAAATGCCTGCCAACAAGTAAGAGTTCACTTTAGCAAAGCAAAAGATTTATGGCCTTGCTGGTACTTTTCACTATATTTTATTCAGTGTTCTGAATGCAAATACAAAATTATGAATTACAGTGAAGTCCACTGGCAGTTAAGAAACTATTTGAAATATTATCAGTATGTCACTTTGTTGACCTTAAACAAATCAATGGCCAGTTATTTCTCCAGCAAAAATGGATTTATTCAGGATCACCAAAGAATTGCAATTTGAGGCCTACAACCATGGTGAACCACATGCAAGTCCTGAGCAGCAAGGAGAGGGGAAACTCTTTTATAGACAGAAAGAGGAAGTTGGCAGGGCTATTGTAAACAAAGAGTCCATTGGAGGAGACCAGGAGTTCAAGTGTAGTGGCTTTTCATTGGCTGAGTTGTGACAGTCTCTCATTGGCTGAGCTTCTTATCCTCAAGAAGAGGAAGGCTTTCTTCTTCCTGTTGGGTTCTGCTATCAACTAGGCTGTAACAGCTCCCGTTTTTGCCCTCCTGACTCCATTTTAATGAGGTTTCTGTTTATTAATTTCCACAACTTTAAGCCAATAAGTTTTCATTTGACAAATATTGAACATCCACTATCAGTGAGAGGCAATATAGTATAGTGGTCTGTGTTTGAATCTTGGCTTCTTTACTTACTAGATGTGAATTTGGACAAGTTAATTAACTTATTTTGCCTCATTTTTCCTTATCTTTAAAGTAGAAATAATAATAGTTGTGGGGATTAAATGAGTTAATAAATGCAAAAGGTTTAGAAAAGTACCTGACACCTCGTAAGCACTCCATAAATGATAAATTTTATTTTACTGTGTGCCAAGCACTGTTTGGAGGAATAGAAATACAGCAGTGAACAAAAAAAAGACACAATCGGGGCGGCCTGGTGGCACAAGTGGTTAAGTGCACACGCTCCGCTGCGGCGGCCTGGGGTTCGCCAGTTTGGATCCCAGACGCGCACTGACACACCGCTTGTCAAGCCATGCTGTGGCGGTGTCCCATATAAAGTAGAGGAAGATGGGCATGGATGTTAGCCCAGGGCGAGTCTTCCTCAGCAAAAAGAGGAAGATTGGCATCAGATGTTAGCCCAGGGCCGGTCTTCCTCAGCAAAAAAAGAGGAGGATTGGCAGATGTTAGCTCAGGGCCGATCTTTCTCACACACACAAAAAAGACAATCACTGCTGAGTGGATTTTACAGGACAGTGAGGAAAGACTGTATACAAAGAGATTTAAAATAACAGGCACTGCTATGTACTATGAAGAAAAATAAAGGAGGATAGGGGACAGAGAGTGGTAGAAGTGCTAATTTTAGAAAGAGTAGTCAGAAAAGGAAACTTAGAAGAGGTGAATATTTGCACAAAGGCCTGAATGAAGTGAAGAAGCAAGTCCTGGGTGATCTTGGGACAGGGTGTTCCACCCAGGAGAAAGAATAAACGCCAAGGCCTTTAGGAAGGAATGAACTTGGCACATTGGAGAAAGAGCAAGATCAGTGTAACTAGGGTAGAGGAAACTAGGTGGAGGGTAGTTTTATGGATAGTTGAATACTGAACATTTTTTATGATTTTATTTTCAACTAGATGTGGACTTTTTCCTTAGAGGTAGTTTTCATATTACTCAGATGATATTCACACACTCCATTATTGAAGGAGCATTAAAGCAATGCCACATTTAAATGCAAAGAGGCTTTAAATGACATTCCTTTTCCTGAGCACCTGGTTCAGAAGAGGTAATCTTTCTAAAAGGCCACCGTGGAAGAGCCACAAAGCTCTTCATGCTCACTGGGGGAAGAAAGAGGCATTGGACAGTGTGGACCTTTTTTTAAGTGTTCAATGTAGCAAAAGTCCCCATAGCTTTTTTTGTCATGGTCTGACAGCTTGGCTAATTCAATTTTATGTCATCATCGACTTTGAACTTCCTCTTATTTCTTCACTTCTCTTTTGCCACTCCTCATTCCTCTAGGCTCTTTCTTCCTTTCCTGGCTCTTATCAAAAAGTAAGATACACTGATAATTCAAAAACCTTCTTTCAACAAATTGTTTTCCTTTCTTCCCCACCAAGCATTGTACAGGGGCTAATATAAAGCAAAAAAAAAAAAAAAAAAAAAAGACTAACTAGGGTTTTAAGTGAAAAAGTTGATAAGCAGTGAAATAGCCAAAATTTCAGAACCAGTAATAAACTAGAATATTAGAACCACAAGAATTGTTCCTGATAAAGCAAATATTTAGCTACAAATTTAGTGATTTACCAGATTTGTCAAGTAAGTCTACTTGCTAGATTACCTTTTACCTTCCCCTCCCAGCACCTCCAAATGAGGCTTTTCTTTTTTAATTCCTTAGCTCACAAACATATTTATTACTGCTCCCTTCTTGGTCTAACCTCCTCCTCTCTAACTTATAATACTCAAAATGACACTTCCAAAACTTAGCCAAGAGCCATTGTGTCAGAAGAGGATCCCCAGCCAAATGCATAAGCCAATTAATATTTTTAATATTATAATTTTATAGCTACTTGGGCCATTAGCATTTCTAAGGTCTCTCACTGATTTAGTTTTACAAAATGAGTTTTCTACTACAATTGGAAACCTGTCTATTGCCCCATTTCCCTGGTGGAACTGCTATACTTCTGTAAACTGAACATATTTTCAGATCTCTAGGTCATCAAGTAGCTCATTTTCTTTGCTTTATGTAGTTAAAGCCTGTTTTAGCTTGTTCTAAATTTCTCCCATTCAATGTGTTTTATATGAAGATATGGAGTCCTAGCTGAAAAACCTTGTATTTAAGTATTTTAAGAAAATTGTTTTCATGTAAACATTTTAAAGAAATATTCATTCCATATTAGTTCAGATTTAGAAAGATCCTTCAACTTTATCTTTCAATCTAGGCATAGGTTGACCTAATTAGCTAGTGAAAGAATTATTTTAGTTAGTGTTAAGCAATTGATAAATATTTGCCCAAATGCAAGAATATCATTTGGTCAAATGCAGGTGCAAAATGCTTTGTTATTCCTTATTGGTTAATTAGTTAGTCGGATTTTTTTTACAGAACTCCCTGAAATTGAATTTCCATGTGAAAGTTGTTTGTTATAGCACTATTTGTAATATCAAAAGCCTGAAAATGACTCTAATATTTGTCAACAGGGTGGGGATTGAAGAAACTACGTTAAACCACACAGTGGAGTACTATGCAGCTGTACAAAGTAGTGAAGAATATCTCAGTATACACTTATGGAGCAATCTCCAGAGTATAATGTTGTATTTTTTAAAAATTACTATATATAGCATGCCCACAATTCACAAAATATCTTTATATTCCACACAGAACATTCCACATTTCTGCTGTTGCCACCTCTTCACTTTTTTGCATGTATTTTGTTGTTGTTGCTTTTGTTTTGTTTGGGTACAGGCAAAGAATCACACCATACCCACACACCACATTTTAGTCCCTCAACATCTGTCCTGTTAGTTTATGATCATGTTACAATAATGAATTGATAAAATAAAGCATAAATAATTTTGACTAAGAAGTATGGTCTACTATGTGCTAGACAAGGTGCTATATGCTGGGAAAAGAGAGGAATATAACATAGACTCTGCATCCAGAAACTCACAAACCAGTAGGAGAAGCAGTCTTGTTAACCGATAAATTGTCTTTTAGTGTAATATGTATAATATCGACATGAGATTCAAGTTTCAGAAATAGTTCAAAATAGGGACTAATTAATTCTGATGGCGAAAGGTAGTGAGAATGATTACGCAAGTCTTCCTAGAAAAGACATTTGAGTTATAATTTAAAGAATGAGTACAGTGGTGTGCTGGTAAATATTTAACAACTAACTCAGTGCGGGGAGAGAAGGGCACAAAACAAACAGATGTGACTTGTATTGTTTGCTAATTTCTGCTGTACTCCCACCGTGGCCAATTTCAAACTACCACTGTGAAGTCACTGAGATGAGATGCACACAATTGGCTCTGGCGAGCCAGTGCAAGCCAACTCTAGTAGATCACTGGATGAATAGGATTTTCCTGGTGAACTAGTGGGTAAGGGCATTCCAGAATGAGGGGATGTGATGAAATATCAAGAGCTGGAGTATACAGTATAGAGAAGCAATGGTAAGTAATAAGACTAAAGAGTTAGTCTAGTAATCAATCCATGAATTGCTCAAGAGTTTGAACTTTTTCTTCCACAAGCAGTAGAGAGTGAGTCAAGAATATCAAATAGTTCAGAGACAAGCTTAGATATTTTTTACGAAGATCAACAGTAGAGAACACAGTTTAAAGAGAAAGAGATTAATGGCTGGTAAATTAATTAAGACATTATATAATAGTGTAGGAAAGAGATGTAGAAGGCCATATCTAAGAGAGTAGTAGTGGGAATGGAGAGGAGAAACAAATTTGAGAAATATTTGGAAGGCAGATTTAAAAGGACGTTGTGTCACTATGGATGTGGCAATGATGGAGAGAAAAGAGTTAAGGATAACCTTCCAGTTTCTGAGTGGATGATTGCTTGTAACCTTTTAATACTGTAGTAATAATTTGATTTAGCTTCATCTGATATGACCCAGTTTAATCTAATTTGACTCAATTTAAAGTATCTATACTGGTTTGTTCCTATAAATAGGAATCAGCGAGTAGAAGGTAACTTGCTTTCTATCGTTTATTCACCTCTGAACCAGAACAGATTCCTCAATATTTGTAATTGTCTGAGGAGTGCCAACATTTATGAGCAGGGTAGAGGAGCCTGAAAAGGAGTGTGCTGAGAGGTAGAAGGAGAACCAGAAGAGAGCAAAGTCATGAAAATAAACTGATGAGAGAATTTCAAGGAGCAGGCAGTAGTCATGCAGGTCAAAAGCCGCATTTGTTCAAGTAAATTAAGAAGTAAAAAGTGCTCATTTTTGGTTCAGAATACAGGAATCATAAGTAACTGTACTAAGAGTAGTTTTAATGGAGTGAGAAAGACAGAAACCACATTTTGCTGAGTTTTGCAGAGAACAGATGAAGTGGAGACAAATGAATTCTAATATTAATAACTCTATAGGGGCCTGAGAGTAAGTTAAGGGGGTCTGGGGGCTTTGGTCTGGGAGATTGATTTCTCCCAATCCCTACTATTTGACATTTTAATTTCCTGATAGTTTCATAATGGCTTCATGGTTTGGCTTTGTTCCTACCAATTAAGGTAAAATGCATACATTAGGGGCTGTAAAAATATTTGCTTAGAGTAAGTTACAGAACCCACAATCCCACCAACACAACACACACACACACAGACGGTGAAGAATAAGAATTTTCATCTATTTGGTACATAATATGGTGGTGGTGGTGGTTGTGTGCTTTGGCCTGGAGCACTATGGAATCTGGGCACAGTCTACTTGTGTTATCTAAGGATGTGTTTTCTAAGAATGAGGCAAGGCAGAGATCCCTCAAGACTAAAGGCAGAGGTTGTATGTAGCAAGGGATTAATTTATTGTTTGTCTAAAAGGTTTCCTCATCTGTCCTTTTTCCCTCAGGAGTGGTCTAAGAGGTAGTGTTAAGGGGTGATATATGGAAAGAGAATTTTAGAAAGTTATTGGCACACATATAGTCTATAAGAAAGCCTTTGTCTGAGTCAGGTCTGGGCCAGGACATTCTCTGACTTCCACAGCATATCCCTTTGCCATATCTCCAGTAAAATATAAAATTCTACCTGCCAAATAGTTTCTGTTTTAATATACATTACTTCATGCCCCTAGGAACTACGTGTAGAATGGAGAATGGATTCTAGTAGCTGTCAAAATAAGTGTAGATGAGTGGGCAAGTAGTACTGTACCAGTACTAGAGAATGGCCTGGGAGGCTGGCTGAATCTGTGGGGTCAGTGAGTGGCCTTTGATGTGTCTTGAGCTCCCACAGATGCGACCTGCTAAATGCTCTCTTTGACTCTGGTCTGTCTCAGGGTTGCTTTATTGAAAAGTGATTTCAGTTGCTGAAGGAAGGGTCCTTCTAGGTTTCCCAGGTTGGGTAGGAAGGGTATGAGGAACCGTGACTCTGAACTCCAAATGCTCATAGCCCAAACGGCTTTGACGAGTCAGCACAAACCTGGAAGTGTATGTGTGTGTGTGTGTGTGTGTGTGTGTGCACGCGCCTGTGAGTGTGTGAATGTGTTGGTGTTGGGGAAGGGGCGTTCAGGGCATCCAATGGATTATCTTTTAATTCTAGTATGGAGGAGGGGATCCACCCCAAACACAACAGGTGGACAGAATAGTTTGTGAAACAATTACATCAACTGTGTTCTCACCTGAAATAAATGACTATGGCAGTTTCTCACCCCTGGGAATAAAAGGGAATAGACTCTTCCTTTACATATGCATGAATTAGTCAAAGAGACAGGGGTTTTGGGGCTTCTGGGAACTTCAGTTTAGCTGAAAGGCTGACAACCTGAGGCAGAGGAAAAACACACTAAGATGAGTGTTATTAATAAATCTGATTTTTTAAAAAAAATTGCTGGGGTCACTAGAGAGTAGAAATAATGCCCAGGTCTGGGCATTGTGAATTGGGCTCATCACAAGTTTTAGACTGAGTCTATATACATGTGCCAAACCTGTTTCCTTTACAAGTTATGGAGGAACCTTGAAAAATCTCCCCAGGAGATGGAGCAGGGGTAGGCTAAGCTTGAAAATTTGCATTTGGCTGAAAGGTAAAGATATATTCTATCCTTGGGCATTTAAAATGGCTTATTTGTAGAATTAACTCCTGCCTTAAATAATTATATCTTTAAATTGGAAAAAGCAGCTCTAATTTTGCAAACCTTCAGAAATACCTAGGAATGTATATTTCAAAGGTGAAAATAATTGTAAAATATTCTTTCATCAGTGGCTAGGTTCCTAATTTTAGAGAGTTATAGTGTGTGTCATTTGAATATTGTGAAGTAGGTCTTTATTAGGATGAAATGCTACTGCTACATTTTTTATGTCATACAAGTAAGTAAAAGGGACACAGGTTTTGAATGGGAAATGTTCAGTCCTGTGTAGGTTTGCATTAAATTCTTTTTAAAGAAATATTATTACTTTTAAAATTCATTTTATGCAAGTCCATTGCCATTTTTTTTGCTATTGAGCTGTAGAAGTTCCTTATATATTTTGGATATTAATCCCTTATCAGATATATGGTTTGCAAATATTTTCTCCCATTCTGTAGGTTGCTTTTTCACTCTGTCACTTATTTCTTTTATTCTCCAGAAACTACATTACTCCAAAGAAGACACACAAAGGGCCAAGGGGTATATGAAAAAATGTTCAACAGCCCTAATCAGGGAAATGCTAATCAAAACTACAATGAGATATCACTTGGCACCCATTAGGATTGCTGTTATCAAAGAAACTAAAGATAAAATGTGTTGGTGAGGATGTGGAGAAATTGGAACCCTTGTACACTATTGGAGAAAATCTAAAATTGTGCAGCTGCTATGGTAAACAGTATGGAAGTTTCTCAAAAAATTAAAAATAGAATTACCGTATTTTCCAGCAATCCCACTTCTGGGTACATAGCCAAAGGAAATGAAATCACTATCTTGAAAGGTATGTGCACCCCCATGTTCATTACAGCCTTATTTATAATAGTCAAGACATGGAAACAACCGAAGTATCCATCGACAGATGAATGGATAAAGAAAATGTAGTATATATATATAAAATGGAATATTTTTCAGCCATAAAAAAGAATGAAATCCTGCCATTTATGACAACAAGGATGGACTTGAGGGCATTATGCTAAGTGAAATGTCAGGCAGAGAAAGACAAATACTGTATGATCTTACTTATTTGTAAAATCTAAAAAAACATGAAATCATAGAAACAGAGAGAAGATTGGTGGTTGCCAGAAGCAGGGAGTGAAGTGTGGGAAAAATGGGTGTTGGTGGTCAAAATGTACAAACTTCTACTTATAAGATTAATGATTCTGGGGATGTACTGTACAGCATGTGACTGTAATTAACAATACCATATTGTACGTTTGAAAGTTGCTAAGAGAGTAGATCTTAAAAGTTCTCATCACAAGAAAAAAATGTAACTATGTGAGGTGATGAATGATAACTAAATTTATTGTGGTCATCATTTCACAATATATACATATATCACATCATTATGTTGTACACCTTAAACTAATACGATGTCATATGTCAATTATATCTCAATAAAACTGGGGAAAAAATAAATGCAGTTGATCTAGGGGGCACTATGGAGGACTGGAGAGCCCAATAATGAACATATGAATTTTTGTGTGTGTGTCATTGCCCAGTTTTTAAACCTTGGTTAATAATTAAATTGGTAAAACACTCTGCAGGCCTAATAAAATGGATTTTCTGGTATTATTTACCAATCCACCTGCCAGTTTGTAACCTATTGGTTAAAACAGATGAAACAGCCACTAAAAGCTGCCTGAAGGTCAGGATGAGCAATGTTTAGATTTTAAATGAAAATTAAAGTGTCAAAAAGATTTGGCTGACACTTTGGAAACTGAGTTATAAGTTTTTGATTTATCAACTCATATAAGAAATGAAGAGGAATATGTAGTATAATGAGAAACTTGATATTTTTCAGTCTTGGGTGGTTTTTTGGTTTTTGTTGTTTTTTATTAACCTGGCAATCCTAATTAGAACAGGGAGAAATTTGTATTGAGGTAATTTTAATTATTGGTATTTTTAGATGATGGAGTTAAAAATCATTAAAAGCAGCATAATGTCAATCTCTGGCATATTTTTTAATCCATACAAAAATTTGGATATTCGCATAGAAACTGAAATAACTACAACTTTTTGAATTTTCAGTGTTACTTTTATTCAGAAAAACTGGAACTAAACCAATGATAACTGAAAATGAGTTATAAAGGCGTGGAGACAGGAACGTCTATGGAATTGCAAATTGGATTCCCTGTAATCAGCAAGATACAGCACAGGAACTTCCTTGAAATGGGCAATGAGAATTAGAAAGAAAATATGTAGGAGAAGGAAATAAATTCAATTTGTGGGGTTCGGTTTGAGGAGCTTAGGTCCAGAATTTGGTCTGGAAAAAAGAGCCCTAGGATTTTATACAAAACCTCAAAAGCCAGTAAGAGTAAAAATTTATGAGGGCTGCTTGTGCTTCTGTGAGCTAAGCTATATAACGACTTTAAATTTCCTAGTACTGACCCAGAGCAAAGTGGGCTTTCTGTTTCTTCCAGATACCCAATATTCTGCTGAGATGATGCACATGATGATGCATCTAGACCCAGTTGTAGAAAATCTTGGCCAATAGTCATGAAGTAGCAATGTGAGGTCACCACACCGTCCCTGAGTTCTGCCCTATCTATGAACTATTGTCAATTATAAAGCATGTTAATACATTAGCCCCCACTGAAGCATTGAGTAGGACCAGGGGGGTAATCAACACAGGAAAGGAGATGGATTTCAGGGTTAAGGCCATCTGTTAGTAAAGGTGAGAAAAAGGGAGCGTCTACTATGTGGAAACACAGGCAATGTGAGATGTGGACAGGTTGAAGTAAAGACAGACTGGTTTTGAACGGCCAGACATCTGTATAATGGATGTCCTTTGTTCCTTTCATTTCCAGTGAAAAGTTTACTTGTGTTAAGTTCTGGAAAAAGGGGAAGCATTTGCTTAGAATCCATTACAACCCCCATCTACATCCCTCAATACACATGCACACACACAGAGGAACACAGATTATATAAATGTAAGAATTTTGAAATTTGGTCGAAGGCACTGAGGAGTTTGGTTATGAACAATCTGAAAAATCCAAGAATGAGTCAAGACTAAGAAGATATAGGAGCTGGAACCTCTCAAGACAAAGAGCATCAGTTGCAGCAACAAGCTCCTTCATCCTATATCTCCTTCTAAATGTCCTTCTACTGCCTCCTCTGTAGGTGGTTAAGATACAGTATTGTGTGAGTGGGAAGAATTGGGCAATTTCGTAAGTTATTGTATATTTAGAACTTTGTATAATGGTTTTCAAAGTTTCTTTCTCTGTGGCTAAAATGAACTAGAACATTGCTGGATTCCCATGGCTTATGGTTTGCCCAGTGCCAATAAAGTTTTCTCAGGTTCTGCCAGGCAACCTGTCTCTGTCTTAATCACCCTAGTAGATAAGGAAAAGAGGAAGAGCTTGATCACTTAAATGGCTAAGGCAGTATAGTGTAGAGATAAAATAAGGATTACAAAAACAGTACCTACTTTGTGTTTAGAAAAATCCCTGACACATAACAAGTACTATGTATATGTGATAAATAAAAATCATACTTAATGGAGATTTTAAGTATAGAATATTATTTCTAGAATTCTAGCAAGGAAAGGAGAGAGATAGGGTTTTTTTGGAGGTGGAAGTAGGGAAGGTTATGGGAATTAAGGTCTATTTTATTTTTTGTTTGATTTTGTTTAAAGATTGGATATATAAATATGTTTACAAGTCAGAGTGAATAAGTCAATGGACGGGGTACAGATTCCTAGGCTCCACTCAGATATGCTAAATTTAAAATTCTGAAGACAAGTCCACAACTCATATATATGATTCTGATGACTTAATAAGGCCTACCCTAACCATATTGTCCTTCCCACCACACTCTCAACCCCTTTTGTCTTCTTCTTTTCTTTTCTTTTTCTTTTGTAATTTTTAAGAAAGGCCTACTGCTACATGCAGTGCCTCATTTGGATGTGTCTCCAGTCTTAGAACCTTCACAACCTCATGTTTTCTTACAAATGGACCTTGAGAGCTCTCTTGGAGGTTCTAGCAGGGGAGCACAGCTACTGGTATTCTCTTGACCAAAGAATGGTGCTCCTCTATCAGGAAAGGGAAGGTCGTCCTCTTCGACTGAGCATGCAGCTTCTGGAAGTGTGCACAGAGAGTGATGAAGGAAGAAGGGAACACTCACCTAGCCAGCCAGATCAGTCAAGTCAACTCTGGAGATCAATGAGGTGACAGATGCTGAAGCCAGATCGCCCTCATATCCCTCTTCTCTTTGTTTTTAGCATAGAACTTATCACTTTCTAACATAATGCTATGGACTGAATGTTTGTGCCCCCAAAATTCATATATTGAAGCTTAGTTCCCAATGTGATAGTATTTGGAGGTGGGGCTTTTGGGAAGTAATTAGGTCATGAGGATGGAGCCCTCATGAATGGGATGATGCCCTTATAAGAAGAGACCAAAGAGAGCTTGCTTCCTTTCTCTCTCTCTACCATATGAGGATACAATGAGAAGATCACCATCTATGAGCCAGAAGAAGGGTCCTCACCAAGAACCTGACCTTACTGGCACCTGATCTGAGACTTCCAGCCTCCAGAACTATGAGAAATAAATTTCCATTGTTTAAGCCACCCATCTATGGTGTTTTTGTTATAGCAGCCCAAGCTGACTAAGACACATACCATGTAGTTTATTCATTTATTGTTTTTTAGTTTTTATCTGTCTCCTCTTACTAGGATGTAAGTATCATGAAGGCATGTATTTTTTTTCAATGCTGTATCCTCAACACCTAAAATAGTGCCTACCTATAGTAGGTGCTCAATAAATATTTGTCAAATATTTATTCTCATATGAGGTAGGTGTGGGAACCACTGTCCCAATAGATGTAGAAAGACAGAAACCTAAAATGATGCTAGGGAGGAGGGACCAGTGAGCAAGACTCTGGCCATTTCAGAAATGGTCACTGTGTCATAAAGTGGCTGCCTAGTTTTCTGGCCAATGGAGCAACCCAGACAGTGAGAGGGAGGCAAAGTCTTTTCTTAACTTCTTTTTGCCTTAATGCATTTTTCTGCTTCCAAATGTGGAGGGACCTTTTTTCCCCCCAATTCAACCCCATTTACCATGTTAACCCACTCCCTCATACTTTTTCCTCCTATCATTATTTTCATTATATGTTTCATGTTTTGGTCTCTTTGCATATCTACTTCAGTAATTTAGTGGAGAGTGGAAGAGGCATATCTGGCGCTGATATCATGCTATAAGTTAATCTGGAAATACGAGGGGCTAAGTAAAAGGAATACATAATATATGAGTACAATTACTTGCAAGTTCATTTAGGATTCTCAAAGATACTTTAATTGATTTAAGTAATTCAATCTCTCTATTTTACCATTTTTTCCAAATTGCATCTAATTCAACTGTATGAGATTTCAGAAAATTATAAATAATTGTAAACTAGTAAAAAATATTATCTAGATCAAACCAGAATGAACAAATGAAAGCAAAACAGTAATCAAATCTCAATGATGCAATCTGGAAAAAATGAGCAATAATATAAAGATTGATAAACCATTTACCATCTGTCTTAAGTAAAAAAAAAAATAATTTGTAGCTTTTTCTATACTGCTGAAAATTTGTAAGGTGACTTACTGGGTGCATAGAGACAGTGAAAATAGAGGCATGGGTAAATTGGCATGTGTATTTAGAGAACAGATCCACAAACAGTGCAATTAATGATTTGGAATAAGTTTATTTTGAAATAGAGCCTTTTATACAGCCATATTATCCAGCCATTGTAGAATATTATTGTAACAAGTAGACATCTGTGATGGCTAATTTTATTTGTCAACTTGGCTAGCCTATGGTGACCAGTTGTTTGGTCAAACACTAGTCTAAATGTTGCTGTAAAGGCATCTTTAGATGTGATTAATATTTTCAATCAGTTATTTTAAGTAAAGCAGATTACCCTCCATAATGTGAGTGGGTCTCATTTAATCAATTGAAGGCCTTAAGAAGAAGGAATTCTGCCTCCAAACTGCAATATAGAAATTCTGCCTGAATTTCCAACCTTCAGACTCAAAGACTACCACATCAACTCTTACCTGAATTTCTAGCCTATTGTCTTGCCCTATAGATTTCAGACTTGCCAGTTCCCACAATTACATGAACTAATTCCTTAAAATCTCTCTCTCTTCCTCTCTCTCTCTATATATATACATCTATAGTAAGTTAATATATATAAATTTTGTATAATATATGTATATATTGATTAATACAATAGCAGTAAATTAATAAATTAATAACATTACATAATTATTAATGTATTAATTGATTTATACTATTGATTATATATAATATATTAATGTATACAGACAGAGAGAAAGAGAGAGAGACAGAGCGAGCAAGAGAGAACCCTAATACAGCATCTTAAGGTAATTTGATTAAAAAAAACTTTGCTGAAGATGACTATGTACCAGATACTGTGCTATATACTTGGGTTGTACTGATGATGAATAAAAATACAAATTCCATGGTGGTAGGGCTTTTGGTCTGTTTTGTCCCCTGATTCTCCCTAGTACCTACAATAGTACACGGGACATAGTAGTCACCCAATATATATTTTGTTGAAAATATAAATACAGTTCTTGCCTTCAAGGAGCTAGGAAATAACTGAAGAGACAGAGAAGTAAATAAATAATCATATTGCAGGATGTGTGCAACATATAGTTATATTATGATTCTGCTTTTCTTTTAAAAACAAACACAAACCTGTTTATAGATCACGTCCGGAAGAAACCGTGACAGCGCTTGCTCCTAGGGGAAGGACCTAGATGACCAGGTACTAGGAGCGGGAGGAAAACTTTTCAATTAATATCCTTTGGTGTCTTTTGGCCACAGCAAGTATTACTTTTTTTCAAAATTTATTTTTTTTAATTATAAATGCAATTGTTCAAGATTAAGGTTTTCTGTAGCAATATACTGCAAAGAAAATACATGAAAAGAAACAATCTAACAATTTATGACTAAAGTAACTCACAATAGCTGAAAGTAAAGGGGCTTTATTAATGTTTTCCTTAAAATAAAAATTGTTCATTTAGATGCCACATAATTTCAGAGGCTATGTGGATCAAAATTCTTTTGCCAATAATTATTCTACTCACTGTGAAGGGAAAAGAAAGAAACTAACAGATATACTCATTTATGTTTTGTTGTTTTTCAGCATTTCAAACAAAATCTAATTCCCAGATTCAGCTTTTGGCATGAGTTTTAACCAATCTAAATATACAAAAGGAGCACAGCTGCTTTTAAAGTATCACCCTACATTATTTGCTAACTTTGGAAAATTAAACCTAAATACACTGCACTTCTGAATGGAAATTAATTGGAAATATCAATGTTGCTTCAGTTTTGTGACATTCTAAAACTATCAAGCTGAACACTGCATTATTTCCTTCCACTTAGGCAATCACTTTTGTTTACTAAATATTTATGCAAATGCTCAGTAGAAGTCATCACATTAAATAAGCAGAGTTTTATACTCCATACTAACATTTCACTTTTTCAGTGTCATTGGGAAAAAAGCTGGGTGCAAATTGGCAGTGATAACTGGCTCTCTTTAATTATTCTTTAGCAATAGTTAGGATCAGAATTGTTTTCACAGGGTTGAATAATTTCAGCTTTTTATGATAACCCATGAAAAAGAGGTTAATGATTTGGGAAATTAAAAATAGCATTAAGCACATCAGATGGAGGAAAATGTACCGTCAATGTTAAGTCACTAATAATGATATCTAATTGCCTTCTTTGGGCTCCCAAGGAATTCAGAATTCTGAATCATTGTCTATGAATGATTGGTTGTCCAATATAGGCTCACACTAGCTTTGTAAGATGTCAAAGGGTAAAAAGTAAATGAGCCCTCAAAGTGAGGAGAGCAGTAGATAATGCAGAACTTGGGCTACTGTTTTAGGATTATTTCCTGCCAAGAGTCTAGGCATTCTAATCTCCCAAATGAAGATTCACTGGATATCCTTTATAAAGTGTCTATTTTTTAATAAATGTAAAATTGAAATCCTTTTTTGTTTGGGCATGAGTTTTAACCATACCCAGGTTTAAACACTATTTGGTTTCAATATTCCTCTGCTACCTCAGAAAAGAGTCCTCAAATAGTAGGTGGCTGATTGCCTGGTTTTTACTGGTTGGTATAGCTTTGGTGTCCCTGAGATGGTTGGAAGAGATGCAAGAAAACCAACGCTTGACCCTTAAATGATCTACTTCCAGGGTAGTTGTAGTCTTCTAGTTCAGAAATCATTACTTTTAAATGACATGAAAAAAATGCGCACTCTTACTTATAATCAAAGAAATGTCCATTGAACTAAAAATAGTTATCATATCTATCAAATTAGTATACTTTTTAAATAAAAACTACCTAGTGCTGACAAGGATGTGAAGAGACAGTCACTCTCATTTACTGCTGGTAAGAGTAGAAAATTAGACAACCTTCCCGAAAGCAATTTGTTAAAATATATTGTCTTAAAAATGTTCATATTCTGTCACCCAATATTCTCTCTTCTGGAAAACTTAAAGAAGTAATCAGAGATTATCTAAATCATTTAGGACAAAAGATGTTCATACTAACGTTATCAGTCATAAGCAAGAAACATTTTCTTATCTGATTCATACTTTGCTGTCTTTTCCAAATATCATACAAAAAGTAGATATTACATTGAGATTTTGGGAAAGTAAGCACACGAGCAAAAAAAAGTCTTTCAGGTTCAGCATAAGTTCTCTTTGAAAAAAAGGAAAAGATTTTAACTGCTATTATCCAAAAGAGAGGGATATGATGATACCGAAATAGAAAAAGTACCAACATTATGCTCATGGTAGTTGCTCACAAGGCCATCACATTCTCAGTGAAAGGAGATGTTGGACTAAAACAAAGCATACTTTCCAAAAGAACCTTCTTTTCTCACATTCAATTATTTAAAAACTTACATATTTTATTGAATACATAAGAGATTCATATATTCTATTTGGCAAATAATATGGTGGACTAGTTTTGTTCCCACACTGACATAGCTACCCACAAGTCACCTTTGTTATCTCCAATCCTTCTCCGTATCACCAGGTGATTGCTTACTAATGACTACATATTAAAGGTTATCAGAAGTCCTACAGTAATGAAACACGTTTGACACTGCGTAACACAGCAGTTCCCAAACTTTATAACACTGTATCATTCCCTTCTCCTCCCAAAAAGTCTGTAGTCCTGAGAATTAATCTTCGATGGAACATACTTTTGGAAACATGGCACTTGGTTAATGATTCAAGTCCCTGTCTACAGTAAATGTAGCTTGACTGCATCTCTTTGACCTATCTTTTCAAACAATCCCTTCATTTTGATTTAAGTCAAGTCATAGTTTAAAAATTTTTTACTAAACAAAGAAAGGGAGATTATTCCTACTAACGGCATTTCTAGAACGCATTTTGATGATTCACAGAGAATTTAGAATAATAATCCAGGGATGAAACAATAGATAACATGTACATGAGGGAAAATGGGCATAATCTATTTAGAAAATTAAATTTCTAGTTTGGCCAAATATTGGAAGATGGAAAAAAATATAATAGTTTTGCAATTTCAAAAAATGAATGGCAAAGTTTGTGTTTATGTCATGATGCTATAAGCCCACTTTGACTTTAAATATTTGGAGAACTTTTGATTCTGTGGCAAATAGATGATTCACAGCTCTCCACAAACACAAATTGCCTTGGAATTCAAACAAAAACAAGAAAAAGTAAATATTACAGTTTATTCCAGACCTCCTTTCAATCACACTAGGCCTGCCTTGATTTCTTTTTGACTCTCGGTTCGTGGCCCTGTGATTATTTCCATGTTTTATATAGCAGCTTCTCTTATTTAGACTGTTGGGAGCCACTAATAAATGCTGTTGACATGAAAGTACTGCAAGACAAACAATATGTTGTCATTCCTCTTTCCTGAGCTAAAGCAGAAAATAATCTGCTATGGTAGTAGGTAGTACAGCCTCCCTTCTTTCTTTCTGTCCTTTCATCTTTTCTTCTGGCCATGTTTTTGAGGTTGCCAGCAATTTCTCATGTAATTTTTGTTATTTTTCTATTTTTAAATAAAATTTCCATTTCTAAATATAACATTAAAGTTAGACAAAATGAATGCATATGCTCATCTATTTCTTTTGTGATCATTTCAGCCCTTGCACTAAAATTTCACAAAATGTCTTCTGCAGCACATTAGTCCAGTGGGATGCTCCTGGCCAATGCTACCCAATTCCATTTGGAGATTCACAATGCACGTGAGTACTTGAAAAGCTCTAAAAAGTCCTGTAGTAAAAAAAAGAAAAAAAGAAAAAATCTAACCTAGCTTCTCACAAATCAATTTGACCATGGACTCCAATCTCCCCTTTTTTCTTCTAAATCTAACTAAATATGTCACCTACTAATGTGGAAAGAAACAACTATTCCACAAACTATATTTTGAGAAACATTGATATGCACTATTTTCTCTGGAAATCTGGGAAATAGTAGATTTGCTGTTCAGCAAGTCATCACTGAAAAATGACTCACTGGAGAATCTTAAGATTTCTTTTATAAATATTTAAAATAACTGCCACTTCAGATATATCCATGGATACTAAATTTCCTCAGTGAGAAATATAAATTCTGAAGTTTGAAATTAGAAGATTATATCCAAGGACCAAATCCCCCTAAACAAAACTGATTACTTGATTAGTCTCTCCAAACATCTCCAGGGCAATCTCATTTGATAAAATACTCACAAAACTGACCCAAAACACAAAGAACAGTGTTGCAATATCTTTAGGAGAAAAAAAACAAAAGCTGTATAAGTCTGACATATGCACATGACCACATATACATACAGCTATGATTGGAGCAGCTGTGAAGTATTAGAGTGCAAAGGCACTTGAGATTTGTAGATCTTGTCAAATTGTCTGCTCCTGACAATCCTGTCACTAAAATTTTTCACATTTTACTTGGATATTTAAAATGATCTCATTCTCCAACTAGAAGTATTTGTGGGACATTTTTAATTTGCTTGGAAATAAATAAATTGAAAATTACCATCATCAAAATCTCACAAATAGCTAATTATTTTAGTTACCCTAAACTTTTTAAAATTTATTAGAAACAATAAAAAATTGAGTTGGAATTGGCTAATTAACATATTTTAATGAAAACTCCTGTAAATTATGAAGGCCTGTTTAATGCTTGCTAGTAATGTACTTACAATAGAAAGAGAACATTCTGGTGATTATGTTTTGGCTCAACCTTTAATAAGAAAACAATCTAAAACTTTGCAATCCTTGGATGTCTTTTGCAAATAATTAAATAACTCCCACTTCGGATGTGACCATACATACTGAATTTGCTAGGCTCCTGTGCATTAAGTACAGTGTTCATCATCCATCCTTGTATACAAATAATAACAAAGACAGAAACAAATATTTGGAGCAGCACTGTCCAATAGAAATTCTTGCTTTGATGGAAATGTTTTATATCTGTGCTGTTCAATCAGGTAACCACTAGACACGTGTGTCTTATGAGCATTTGAAATGTGGCTAATGTGACTAAGAAACAAAATAATGAAGTTTTAATTATTTTATTTAAATATCCACATATGGCAAAAGGTTACCATATTGGACAGCAGAGATTTGGAAACAGACAACTTAATGTTGTATTGTTACAAAGTAATGATGTTATCAAAACGTTTTAATCAATAGGAGCAAAACTAAGAGATCAAAAACCTTTTAAGAAATTAAATAAATGTTTACTTCTTAAATGCTACACAGAACCAACATGCTGATGCTAAATGCACAAAGATTAGAGAGTTTCCAACTTGTGCTGTTGAAGCTTATAGACCAGTAATGTCCTCTATAAAGAAAAGAGAAGATGTATATTCAGTTTTCAGGTTCCATTTACCAATGAAAAGAAATAAAGGGTGGGATCTTTATTTCTATAGCTGCAGAAAAGACAAAAGATTGTCACTCTTAACACTCTCACAAACCAGAACCAGGCCACGTTTTTACAGTAACACGGAGAAGAAGTCTGAAGAAGGAAATGCATACCACCTTTCTTATAAGATGAAATATATGTATTTCATAGGCTTACCCTATGGAATAGATGCTTTGGAAATGGATGTTTTTTAAGTCTAGGTAATCTTTATTTTGGTACCTCTAAATTTTCCCACTGAGTCTGTCTTATTCTTTATTCTCTTTGACTTTATTATAGCATTTGACAAGTTTTACCATCTCCTCCCTAAAGTCCTTCACTTGGCCTCCATGAAACTAGTCTTTCCTCCATTTTTTATTTCTGTTTCTTCTTTATTACTTTTGAAAGCCACTCCTCCTCACTTAGTCCTCCTTTTTACTTTCTGACTATTATTCATAGGACTGTCATTTTACATGTTACCTAGAGTAATCTATGACTCCTCACTCTATCTGCACTGCACATTCAATGAATCATCATGTCTCACCTAGTCAACCTATACAATAACTCTTGCATACATTCTCTTACCTCAAACTCCAGAGTCACCAGAAAAATCATAATGTAGTTATCTCTTTTTTGGACTATTGAAACCATGTCACAATAGGTCTACCTGTCTCATCATTTCCTGTCCAATTCTCATTTCACAATGCTGCTAGAATAATCTTCCTCAAGAAAAGCTGCCAACATCCCTTTCCAGCCTTATATACTCTAGATAGGTGTATCTCAAAATGTGGTCCAAGAACAATTTGCATCAAAAAACAGATTTCTGGTCTATGCTGCTGGGTACAGAATCTCTTTGGGTGAAGCCTGAGAATCTGAGTTTAACAAGATTTGCAGGTGATTTGGATGCACTATAATGTTTGAAATCTTCTGCACTCTATTCCTTTCAACAAAAATTAGCCTGTTTGTTCAATCGGAATAATTGGTAGTACAATTGGGTAAAACTTTAAGTCAGGATTTCTTAAGCTGCTACTGAGAAGATGAATAGAGGATGGTAATGAAACAAGCTCAATAAGAAACATGGCAAGCCTTTGGCTTTTTTGGCAATAGGTTCTAAAATAAAACCCATTATAAAGATTAAAATGGAAGTGTTGGAAGGGGTCAAGAGAGGAGAAAGGTCTCAGGAGAGTAAACTATTCCAACTGGTGATTTTCCATCTCTGTTCCTTTTTCTCTTTCTTTTTTTTCTCTTTCTTTTCTTTCTAATTCAACTAAAGCCATTAGGGCAGATGTTGATTATATAAAAGCAACTGACTTTAAGGAGGTCAGTCAGAAATGTGTTAATGTCAAGGAATTGCCACAGGTTAAATGGAATTGGCAGGGTTGATGAGAACAGAGAAGACATTTCTGAGCAGGAATAAAGGAACTGTCTTCCCATCAGAATAGAGATCAATATGGGTTAGTAACTTACCCATTTCATTTTTCTGAGTGGCCCTTTATCCCTCAGGGTTCTGTAAAAATAGCCTTTGGGGATGGGGTATGTGTTAGTTGATTACATTTCCCATTAGCTACTTTTATTTTATCAAAAGAAATAGACGTTAAAAATATATATGAAAAATATATGTTAGGTTCCTTTTTCTTTAAGTATATTTTAGGACACTACAAATGACCAAGAATAAAACATATATATTTTACCATACCGGTTGAGTTGTATATCACCTACAAATAAAAATAAGAGCATAGAATATGAATCATGTGTTCAAATGTTGAGATATCCCTTGAAATTCATGTTATGCACCATCTGCCCTCTGCCCAGCCCACTCTCCACCACCAAGTTTATGAATTACATATGATAAGTAAATTTGATCTTTCTCTTTTGAAATAAAATGCCACTCCCCTTAGGTTTACCATGCCTAGTTAATATGTAAATGTAAGTCAAACAGGTAAAAATCAAGAAAAACACATCTTATACTTTCATAATATAGTTTCTACAAATATGCTGGCAAGAAAGACTTTTTCATGTGAAAAACAAGACTGTTAGTTACTAATGATTTCTCACGTCACTTATGAATTTTGGAATTCTTTTTAATTTAAACTGTTATACCAAACAACAAAGATATAATTGACAGCTCATCCTGGGTATTTAAGGAAAGGTAAAAAAAAGCTATTGATATGGAAAAATTTTAATATTTTTTTAGCAAAATAGGAAACACATTTTCTTTACAGTTATAGTCTGGGCTGGGGTGTTTTGGAGACAGAAGACTTATTGTCTTCTGAATTTTTTGGTGACAAGTGGGGGGCTGGGGAAGAGTTAAGTACGGAGAATAAAAAGCCCAGGCTGTATCCCTGCCCATATAACCAAAATGACCTGACCCCAAGGTTTGAGCACAGAATTCCTTTCAATGTTTTCAGCAGGGTTTGGGAGGAAAGCATGCTGTAATAAAGGCTTTCATAACAGAGATAGTAATTACCAGCTCATTACTTTCTCAGCTTTTTAACTGCCACTTTCCATTTTAACCGCCCTCCCACCCACAATACACCACCACCACCACCACCACCACATCCACCACCACCTCTGGAGTCAGATGCTGCTTTGGTTACATACTTCTCTCAAATCCTTTAAAATTGTAAAATTATATTTTTTTCTAGATTTATATGCAAGAGAAATGATACTCATGTCTGTCCACACAAAAACTTATGCATGAGTATTCATAACATCATTATGCATTAATAGACAATTTTGGAAACGACCCAAATGTCCAACAACTGATGAATGGATAAACAAAACATATCCATACAATGGGATGTTATGAGGCAATTAAAAGTAATTAAACACTTACGTATGCTTACAACATGGATGAACCTTGTAAACACTACGCTAAATGAAAAAAAAAAGACAGACACAAAAAAACACATATTCTATGTTTTCATTTATATGAAATATCTCAATAGGGAAATCTATAGAGACAGAAAGTACATTAGTAGTTGTGTAGGGCCCGGAGGGAACGAGGAGTTGGAGGGATGACTGGTAAAGGAGGCCTCAATTTCTTTCTTTTTTTTTTTTTTTGCTGAGGAAAATTAGCCCTGAGCTAACATCTGTGCCAATCTTCTTCTACTTTATATGTGGGCTGCTGCCACAGCACGGCTGACAAGTAGTGTAGGTCTGCCTGGGATCCGAACCCACGAACCCTGGCTGCCGAAGCAGAACGTGCTGAACTTAACCACTACGCCATGGGGCCAGCCCCCTCAATTTCTTTTTGAGGTGACAAAAATATTCTAAAATTGATTGTTGTCATGGCAGTACAAATCTGAATAAATGAAAAGCCATTGAATTGTACACTTTAAATGAGTGAATTGTATAGTATATAAATTAAGTCTCAATAAAGCTGTTTAAAATACATGCACATATGTGTGTGTGTGTGTGTGTATATATATATATATATATATATATATGTAATCTGATTAAACCAGGAAAACTGGAAATGCCTTATGGCATGTCATAAAATTAAAGCCAACACCATTTCACAATTTTTTTCAGCCCATGAAACTCCATTTAGGGATTACCTCTTTCATTGCCTGGGCACAAAGGTCAAAATGGTTGGTTGGTTGGTAGGTTCGTTTCTTTAATAAATGGCTGACTGGTCTGTTTAAGCTAGATTTTCATCTTAGGTATCATATAACTTTTGAATTCTCCCTGGTAATTATTTGGAAATTTGGGAAAACCTGTTTCCTTCCTTTAGGCCAGTGCATTACCACAGGGGAATAAGGTGAGCTCTGGTGGAGAATATAGGTCAAAGCATTAGCGAATGTTCTATTTTCTGTGCTCAGGAATAATAATTTCCCAGAACATATGGAGACAATATGGTAGGTTTTCAGTCAAAAATCATAGGAAATTATTTCCATAGGGCACACTGAGATCCAGAGTATGACTGGTATGTAGCTACATGCCTTTAATTGTTTTGTGTGAGGTATATTAGTTTTTTCTTATCCCTACACAATGTACGGCACATAACTTATCAAATGACTGTTGAATGAATTCCCAGGTGCCAATAGCAAACACTATGATCATCAAAGTGTATTTATTTATGCTCTCCTTCATTCTCATAATGACTTGAAGTAGCTCACTAGGTGAGGTCATAGAATATAATAATGGTAAAATATAAATATGAATAAAGAAGCATGGCCAGGAAACTATCAATGAGGTAAAAAGTCAAAGCACTACACTGCACTGTTAAATGCAATGGTCAGCTCTCAGTTCTCTCCTAATGGACCTCTCATCAGCTTTTTCCCATTCATCATTTCCTCTTTCTTGGAACATTTTCTTCACCTGGCTTTCAGGGCACCACTCTTATTTTCCTTCACTGGCCACTGTTGCACTAGCCACTTCTAGTCAAGCAACTTTGACGGGTTCTCTTCTTCCCAACCTAAAAATAATGAAGTGCCTCAAGACTCAGTCCTGGGTCTCTTCTCTTTTCTAACTGCACTCCTTCCTAGGTGACCTCATTCAAACCTGTGGCTCTAAACACAATGTATGTGCTGATGACTCACAGATGTATGTTTCCAGCCCAGAGCTACTTTCTGAAATCCAGACTTGTCTAACCAACTGCTTAGTCAATATCACCACTTGGCTCCCTATTAGTCTTTTGAAACATAATCTCTAAAGTTAAACTTTTAATTTCTGCCCTTCTCTCACTCTCAAATCCTGCTACTCTCCCAATCTTCCCCATCTTAGTAAATAGCACCACCATTTACTCAGTTGTCTAAAACCTTAAAAGTTTTCCTTGATTTATTTCTCTCTCATCCCGTACTCTTAGCAATTCCATTTAGCTCTACCTTCAAAACATATCCTGAATCTGACACATCTCACCACCTTCACTTTTACTACCCTAGTCTCATTCACTATCAGCTTTTGCCTAAATTTAGTCAGTATCTCTGTTTCTACTCTTGTCTCCTGCAATCTGTTCTCTTCATAATAGCTAGCATAGCCACAAAAACTAGAGCCTCAGTTATGTCATGTCACTTCCTGCTTTAAACCTTCCAAAGATTTATCATCACCCCAAGTCCTTGTAATGGCTGACAAGTCCCAGGCCACCTACGTCTGTGACCACACTTCACTGATTCCCACTGCTCACTCACTCAGCCGAACTAGCTTTCTTTGCTGCTTCTGGAACATGCAAGCAAGATCTTGCCACAGGGTCTTTGTACTTGCTCTTCTCTATGTTTGGAGAACTCTGCCCAGAGAGACCCTTTGCTAGCTCCCTTAACTCATTTAGGTCTCTGCTCAAATATTGCCTCCTCAGAGAGGCCTTCCCTGACTACTCTATCTAAAATAGCAATCCTGTCTCTCTCTATCCCCTTATCCTACTTCATTTTCCTTCATAGTACTTGTCAGTATCTGACATTATATCATGTATTTGTTTATTGTTTGCTCTCCACCAGAAATAAATTCAATCAAGACAAGGATTTTGTTATGTTCACTGCTATAACCCATTACCTACAATACTACTTAGCACATGGTATGTACCCCAAAATATTTTTTGGAGAAATAAATTAGGATATTGCAAGCTGTTTGCTAGTTTTTAGAAGCAGAGAATGTATTGATTATAAATAAATAAACAAATAAAATATTGTCCCTATCATTTTCTTGGTAATTAATTATTAGTAACTTATGACAAAATTCTGCCATTTAATTTTTTCTTGTGTTCATTACTTGTCTCTTCATCTAGATTTTAAGTTCCTTGAGGACAAAACCATATCATACATTTTGTGTTTACATTTCTGGGTGCCTTGAATACAGGAGACCCTCTGCTTATACTGTATTTTCTGAATTCTACCATGTCATTGATTTTGAAGTGCTCCACACTGATTTAATATTACCATTTTTTTGGAGGGGATATGAATGGGGATGAAGCACTACTCTATATATTTTAAGTTACATCCAGATTGCAGAAACTTTAAAGTGAAAGTACTAGCAATGAGGAAATATGGTAACAGTTGATTAATTGGTACCTTAAGTGTATGCATTTTATTTTGTTATTCAATAGAGTGAGTGACTGCTTGGCAATAAGGATCTTTATTAAAATTTTATGTTTTTAACATATATGTATTCTCTTATGGGAATAAACATGTGTTTGTCTATTTGTGTGTGTGTAGATACACAAAGAGAGGAAATATGACAGCAGCACTGCATCTAATTCATTGGAAGCCATATTATATATCCTTTCCCTAAATTCAGCAGTTTGACATAAACTTTCATAGGCAGGAGAGAGGGGTGTGGGAAATGTGCGATCTGTCTTGATACTTATAGATTCACTGAATACGCTATTCAAACCATTGAATTATTTGTATTTGAACTTTCAATGTTAACATAGAAGGAACAAGATTTCAAAGCTTTGCACTCATCATACTGTTGGTACTATCCCAACTGAGGAGAAATATTAGGTTGGTGACAACAAAAAGGATCAAAATTGAGACTGATAAATAGAAGTTTAGGAAACTTTTTTGAGCAGATGATGTCTTTTCTGAATTCTGATTACCACCTGCTGTATTATTTAGCTGAAAACAGGACCTAAAATCTCTGAAGAGAATATATGACTATAATTTAGATAGCCAACATCTGGATGTTCTACATAAATATAGCTGAATGGATATTTCTTGGCAGTTTCAATCCTGACTAATAAAGTAAGCAGTTTGAGTATTAAGCTTCAGGTGGCTCATTATGGCCCTATTGACAACCTGGATACGTATATATATCATTTCCCACATCTCATATCCATGATGATAAAGCATATAACACTCTTTATGCCATAAGCACTGTGGATGTTCACTCATTAGCAGCTTTACTTGATTTTTTTTTAACTTAGACAATAAAGTAACAGTTGCCAACTCTCAAAGGTTATTATTAGCATACTCTATGTTGAAAAGTATTGCTTCTAGCTTATGAACAAGCTATTATATTACAATAATAATTAAAAGCGTGTGGTACTGACGGAGAAACTGACAAATAGACCAATGGAACTGATTTGGGAGCACTGAAACATACCCTCATAATAAAAGAGAAATTGGTATATTGGTTCAAATCAGTGGGGAAATTAATTTATAAATGGTGCTAATACAATTGCCTTACAACAGAGAAAAACAGACTGAGATCTATACACTTTATCATACATAAAATAAACTCCAGATGGAGTAAAGGCTACACTGTGAAAGACAAAACTATGAAATTGTTAGAATAAAATAGGTGAATATGTTTTTAACATTGGCATGGAAAGTCATATCTTATACAAGATATAAAAAGCACAAACCTTTGTGGGGAGATTTGATGGATTTAATATCAAAATTAAATATTTTTGTTCAATGCCAAACACCATAAAACAAAGTTAATAGGCAGGTGAAAAGACTGGCAAAAGATATTACTCAAATATTTAGCAAACAAAAACATAATCTCTAGACTATATAAAGAGTACATTAGCAAGAACAAGATGAGAATCTCAATAAAAATGTGCAAACAATACAAATAGGCAATTCCCAAAAGGAGAAACCTAAATGGCTAATAAAGAAGAGGAGTTGCTCAACTTCACAAGAAATCAAAGAAATGCAACTTAAAACAATGAGAGAGCACTCTATACACATCATATAACAGTTAAAAATTCAGGCACTATCAAGTGTTGGTGAAAATGGGGGGAATAGGAATCTTTATGTCCTGATGGTGGGAGTATAAATTAATGCAGTCATTCTGGGGAGCAGTCTGCGAGCATTTAGGGAAATTAAGCTGGCATATAATATTCCTAAGTATATATCCAAGAGAAACTCTTATATAAAGGTATGTAGAGAGAGGCATCAGTGAGGATATTCATCATAGCACTGTTTGTAGTAACAAAAAGTTAGCAACAACTGAATTGTAAAGGGACAATTAATGATTATGTTTTTATTTTTCTTTTGTTGCTTATTTCTCATAAACAATCCTGGGTAATATCCTCTTGACCCTCTGGACTCTCTTCTTCTTGTACACTGCTTACATGAGCAGCCTCTCACCTGTCTATCCATGTATTGGACAAAAATCTGCAATGGAAATTAGGCTGATACATAGCCCAGTATCTCCTGCAAGATCTTTACGCTTCAAAACTGAAAAAGGCACCCAGTCACAGGCATAGAAACATGCCTATGCAGTGTTCCGGGAGTGCTTTAGAACAGCATAGCTCTGTACTAGTATATAACCACCACTCCTGCTAAATCAACAGAAATGGAAGACATACTTCTGAAAAGTAAGGACTCTGTTTTTTGCTTATTTGTCTCTGTGTGTGTGTGTATGTGAGTGTGTGTGTACACGTATGTGTGTTTAGCAGGTTGATAACAGATTATGATTGATTGAAAAGGAGCAAAAGCATCTGCACAGGTTGGCTATTTACTACAATTAGGCTGCTTAACAAGCCATCCCAAAACTCAGTATTTTAAAACAAAAATATTTTATTCCCATGGATCTGCAAGTGGATCTTAGGTGGCCTTTACTTCAGGCAATGATGGCTGAGGCAGCTCTGCTGATCTCAGCTGGGTTCTTGCACATATCTGTGGGTCATCTGGGAGTTAGCTGATCAAGGCTGGGATTGGCAGGGCTTAATGAGTTAGCTCCTCTTTAAGCTGCAGTTTGCCAGGACCATTATGCAACTCTGACCCAAGTGTCCCTCATCTTCCTTGGATCACTAGGTTAGATGGGGCATGTTCTCTTCACGGTGTTGAAGAGGCATATGAGTATATACTGAATCCTGCAAACACATTCCAAACTCTTGCTTGCATCATGCGTTCTAACATCAAAGCAAGTCACAAGGCCAAGCCCAAAATCAAGTGGCAGGGAAACACATTGCAGCCACACAGTAAAGTGGTGGCCAAGATGTAGATGCAGGGGCAGGTGAAGAACTGGATCCAACAATTCAATCTCCCACAGCATCCCATATCTTGCAAGTCAAAAGGTGATTTGGAAACAAAGAATAATACATAATATGTAATAGCTACCAGTTCTGGAATAACTTATATATTGAGCACATTACACAAATGATCTAATTTAACTCATGCAAGGATCCTTCAAGATAGACAATATTATATTCATTTCATTATGGGATTTGAATCTAGGTCTGTCTGACACCAAAATCGAGGCATGTTTTTCACTCTACCATGCTGCCTTTATAATATACAAAACCGTAATGGCACCAAAAACATGAATTCAATTGTTTGGAAGTGTTATGAGGTGCAGCAAGCACCTGTATTGTAGGATCTTTATTGGGTGCATTTATCTTGGGTGAATGAATAGAACAGACAATTGGTTTCCAAACCTGCTATGCATCAAAATCACCTGGAGTGGTATATATTTCTCTTTCTTTCTTTTAAAACAGGATTCCTTGACCCCACTATAGAACTATTGAATTAAAATATCTGAGGGTGGGGCTCAGGAAGGTATTTATAACAAGCTTCAGTTGATCTCGATGCAGCCTTCTCAGCACCACTATTTGAGAACAGTTGCAATAGGTCATTTCAAAATCATAATTACCTAGGAAATGTTCATATCTGCACCTATACTGCTTCCACTCCAGCTCAGGAAGTAACCCAATATAAGAAGGTAAAAATTAGAGATGTGCAAACAGAATATTTCTCAAAAGTATCCAGGGAATTAGATGGAAAGATGAGTTGAAGATTTTTGACTTGATCCTCAGACGAGAAAGGGGCCAGGGTCTAAGTAGGAATCGAAAGGAAAATATCAAATACATAGAGACAGACTGAAATGTGAGTAAAATGGTGTTGTGGGTCAGGAGGAAGAAGGGGAAAAATTATAGCAAAATAAATAAGTACCACAAAAATAACAGCAGCCACTATGTGTTAAGTGCTTATCATGTGTGCATGCTTTATCTCATTTTATTCCTTACAACAGCCAGCCCTGGTGGTCTAGTGGTTAAAATATGGTCCTTTCTCTACCACGGCCTGGGTTCAGGTTGGTTTCCCAGTCAGGGAACCATACCACCCATCTGTCGGTTGTCATACTGTGGTAGCTGCGGGTTGCTGTGATGCTGAAAGCTATGTCACCAGTTATTTCAAACACCAGGAGAATCACCCACAGTGAACAGGTTTCAGCAGAGCTTCCAGACTAAGACAAACTAGGAAGAAGGACCTGGCCACCCACTTCTGAATGACTGGCGAAGAAAACCCTATGAATAGCAGTAGAGCATTGTCTGATATAGCCCTGGAAGGTGAGAGGAAGGCGCAAGAAGACCGGGCAGAGTTCTTCTTTGCTGTACACAGGGTTGCTAAGAGTCGGAATCGACTTGATAACACTAACAACAACAATTCCTTACAACAATCCTATGAGGTTGCTAATCTTGTCCCTAATTTAAAAATTGAGAAACAGAGGCTCTTAAAGATTCTATAACAAGATCACACTACTAGTAAAAGCTGAGATTTGAAATCAGGCCTCTCTGTCTCCAAAGTTTGTGCACTGAACCAGTGGTCAAGGTCACTTAAAGAAAGGAAAGAAAAAGAATACATTCAGAAGATGTGAGAGAAATAAACAGCACTGCTTCAAGTAGCTGTTTCACTCAAATATGATTGAGAATTTTTTTTATATCTATGTGACTCATACAAATGTTAACTTTGTACTGGTATACTTCATACTCATATTGAAACATAAATATTGCCTTTGCCTCACTTCAATATTATCTCATATGCTTAAATGGTTTCCTGAAGAATCATTTCTGAAAATAGCACTTCAGTTTCTCTTATGACCTTACCTGTAGTGATTTATTCACGCATGCATTCAGTTACTCATTTATGCATTCCAAAAAATCTATGATCAAAAAATCTGTGATCACTTGTTATGAGCCAGGCATTGGGGTGCCAAATTTTTCTTAGCAATATATCAGATGGCAAAATAAAGATAGCATTGATACCCGCTAAAGTTTTCCAAATATAGCAGGGCACATTACTGAAGAAAAGAGAGTTTGAAATGTGCTCCCTCAAAATACTCACTATAAAAGGCAAGAATAAAAGATGTTATGACACAGTAAAAACTGTAATGTGATATCCAGTATGGAAATCATATTATAAAATATTGATATATACAGAATAGGATTATCAAAGTCAGGAAAGAGAAGCTAGAAGAAGAAAAATAATTTTACTTACTGAGGTGTTTTAAATTCATCATTTCCTAAAATATGTTTGTCTTATTTATACATACTTTTTCAAATTTTGCCACAAATGCCAACTTTCTTTGTTCTCCTCTTCTTATAATAAAGTACTATTCTAAGATATTTTAATGGATGTTTAACAGTTTTTGGGTTTAAGAAGCATAATGAAAATTTGTCCTGAACTACCTTTTTAATGTAGTCTCTTTCAGAAACTATGTGGAATATTTCTACAATTTCCTCAGTAAAGGAAAGTAAATTTAAACCAAGTGGTGAATAATAGTCCTGTGACTCAAATCAAGTCATGTCAGTGTGTGTGCGTGTGCGTGTGTGTGTGTGTGTGTGTGTGTGTGTGTGTGTGTATTCTTGAAATTCAATGTTATATAATGTCTTTCTCTGGCCAACATGAATATATAAATGTGACCTGATTTTAGCTCAATAACATCTGATTTAAAAAGTCAAGCAAAAACAACTTTGAGACACAGCCAGCAAAAAAATATGTGTTCTAACACATGTTTTCTGTTATCTCCTTCTGTGGCTGCTCATGCTTTTGGAGCCTTCTAAGGCCATGCAGGCCAATTTCATTGTTATGATCTTGGGTAGCTTTAGGCCCATTTGAGTGTACAGAAATAAAGAGGATCCATCAGAAACCAGTCCAATATAATGCTATTCCTGGAGAAGTGTCCTTTTGTTGTTTTGGATTTACTTTTCCTGAATACCAGTGTAATAGTCTATCATGGAAAACTGGCACTTTTCCCTTCAGAGATAATGCAATCTCTGTGATGTTCTTGGTAAGTCCACCGTTATGAATGTTAGTACTGCTATGGTGATAAACACATATTTTCAACTCATCTTTATTCTGTGAAGAACAAAGAGCATGAAATAGCAGGTTCCCAAATGTCAGTGGTTATGTTTTTTCTCACTCAAATGTTTTTAATATATATTTTTTAAGATTCATCAGTCCAAAGGCACAACAATGTAACTAGTTATTAAATGCTACTTGGTAGCTAAAATCTTTCTGTTATAATTATTTCACAGTAGCATCCTTGGGGCCTCAATTATAGTTTTTTAAAAGACAAGACATCATGATTTTATTTCAATGATTTTCACCAGAAAAAACATCATAAACATCTGACATCATGACCTTTACTCTAAGCATCTACAACTGACATTTATTCATAAAACCACCTCACATATGACTTTAAATAGTCAAAGCTAGATTAAACACTGGAGGAAGACTAAGAACCTTAATACAGCACCTGACTTATGACTAATAAAATGGTTGCTTCATTGCTGTTGATTGTTAAGGATGGTGATATTTAAAAATGCTTGCTTTGGCAACTGACTCCCACTCTTCCTTTGTGAGAATATGTGGAGGGTGTGGACATAAAAAAGAAAGGATAAATGGCTAAAGTTCAAACCTAATTTAGTCATTAGGGAAATGCATATCAAAACTGAACTTGTATCAAAATATTCAAGGAACTCTTAAAATTCAACAATAATAAAACAAAGACCCTATAAAGAAATGGAAAAAAGACGTGGACAGCTCACCAAAGAATATATGTAGGTGGCAAATGAGCACATGAAAAGATGCTCCACATTATACGCCATTAGAGAACTGAAAATTAAAACAACAGCATGGTACCACTACCTGCCACAGTGGCTAAAATCCTAACCACCTACAGATACTGGTGAGGAGGTAGAAGAACAGGAACACACATTTATTGCTGGTGGGAATGCAAAAGCGTACAACTATTTTGGAAGACATTTTGACAGTTTCTCACGAAACTAAACATACTCTTGCCATATGATCCAGCTATCTCACTCCTTGATATTTACCCAAATGAGTTGAAAAGTTATGCCCACACAAAAACCTGCACACGGTTGTTTACAGCAGCTTTATTCATAATTGCCAAAACTTGAAAGCAACCAAGGTGTGCTGCAATAGTTGAATGGATAAACAAAGTGTGGTACATCCATACACCAGACTATTACTCAGTGATTAAAAAAATGAGTATTAAGCCACAAAAAGACAGGAAGGAACAGTCAAAGCATATTGCTAGGTGAACGAAGCCAATCTGAAAAGGCAGCATACTGTATGATTCCAACTATATGACATACTGGAAAAGGCAAAACTATAGAGACGGTAAAAAGTTCTGTAGTTGCCAGAGGTTCAGGGGAAGGAAGGGATGAATAGGTGAAGCACAGGGGATTTTTAGGGCAGTGAAACTATTATGTATGACACAGTTATAGGGGACACATGTCATTATACATTTGTCAAAACACATAGAATGTGCAACACAAACAGTAAACTGTAATGTAAACTATGGATTTTAGTTAATAATAATGTATCGTTATTGGCTGCATCAATAATGATATAAAATTAGTAACACATTTACCACACTTTTTACAAATTTACACAAGTTGCAAATAATAGGGGAAACTGTGTGGGAGAGGGAATATGTGGGAACTCTCTGTACTTTCCCATCAATTTTTCTGTAAACCTAAAACTGTTCTAAAATAATTGCCTATCAATTTTTTTAAAAGGTAGGGTACAGGAAGGAAAATCAAGAAGTCTTATTCAAATCACACTAACAAGCTATATGATCTTGGACAAGTACTAATCTCCATGACCTTGTGTCTCCTTAGCCCCAAAATAAGAGATTAGTTTAACTGATATCTAAGTTCTTCTTAAACCATGAAATCATCTCACCTTAAGAAGTAAAGTGCTAATAGCCTCAAGAAGGTGAAAGGGTGAACTGTAAATTTCTGGCATAAAGGCCAAACAACTTAAGCCCTAAAATCATCATAAAATCAAATTGCAAACATTTTTAATTAAATAAAGAGTAATGAGTAATACATTATACGACTTTGTAAAAAAACAGAACAAAACAAAACCTAGGATGATAAATGAAATAGACCTTGGCTCCAACTTTAGTTCAACCACCAATTAGCTGTGGGATCTTAGGGAAGTCACTTAGCCTCTCTGAATCTCAAATTTCTCATCTTTAAAACAAAGATGATAATGCTTTCTCTATTTCACAATCAACTGAGATGACAATAATAAAAGTGCTTTGTGAGTCTTAAAGTGCCATATAAGTGAACAGTATTAAATCATCCTATCTCTGTTCTTTAAATACTTGTTCACATTTACTGTGGTTGCGTTGGCCAGAAATTGATTGGGTTGTGTGTGAATGTGATGTGTTCCTGGATATTACAGTATTGCATTATGTTATGTTATATTATATTATATTGTAGTGCAGAGAGAATAAGTGTATTGGGCAAAATCTGCATCAAATATTGGAAAGAAAAGATATAAAATACTTCGTGGAGTGTTTTATTCTGTTTTGGATTGTTTGAATATAGAGCTTTCTTGAAGGCAGAGAGAGGGACTAGCATACACATGGAACAACGATGTAAATATAAAAAGTATTAAATCACAAAAATAACTAAATGAAAATATAATTTGATATTTGAATCTGATCTCAAAATAGGAAAGTACTCTACAAAAAAGGAAAGAAAGAATGCATAAAGTTATATATGTGTGCATATATGACTTTGCTGTTGTTATTGCTGTCAAGTG